>NC_135963.1:30459553-30762583 GCF_053455715.1 Rhinoraja longicauda | reverse complement strand
AAACTTGATACCATGAATTATGAAATGCTATGTAAAAATTAATTATCAGAGCCCTAGTCATGGGAAAATGCACAAAATGAAAATGAACGTATGCTTCCCCAATAAAATACTTATTTGGGCAACATGGCAGGGTTGACAGCTATCAAGACTCTAGGAAAATGCTCTAAAGTTTTAGTTTAAGAAAATAACTGTAGATGCTGGTACAAATCGAAGGTATTTATTCAGACTGAAGAAGGGTCTCAACCCGAAACGTCACCCATTCCTTCTCTCCCAAGATGCTGCCTGACCTGCTGAGTTACTCCAGCATTTTGTGAATAAATACCTTCTAAAGTTTTAGTTTGAATGGTTAGCAGCTTGGTATTCCTGGCGGTGGTACATTAATAAAAATAGTCAGTGTGAAATTGAGGCTTAAAAACCAGAACATGCAACATGTGATCCCTGGGAACATATTCTAATTGAACTGCTATTCTCAGTAGGGCAATGAGAGGGAAAGTTATAAATGGACACTTTTTCCTGGCTTGAGACAGGGAAAAGTCATGATCTTTCTGGAAAATTCATCCATGTGGTGCCAGCTGAGAATAGGATTGGCCACACTGCAAGTCTTCTCTGGTGCACAACAGGCTAAAATCCATTCTTTTGGTTTCAACATGATGAATGACAATTTGAGTGAAGGCATCTGAGATTTTAGGATTGGGACTACTGTCCAAATATTGGAAGATACAAAGCAAATCCTTGTCCGTTTTTATGAAGCATGAAAATAAAAGGCAGATCCAGTTTCTCTTACTCCCAGTGCCCATCTCTTTGACACTCAAATCCTATTCTACACATGGATGCACATCATTCTTGGTCTTTTTTAATGCAACTACTATTTCCATAAATTAAGTTTATTTTGTTTCTACTTTTACCTACATTTCAAATTAGTTCCTTTAGACTCACAATCCAATATCAAACACATTGTTGCTTATCTCTACAATTCAAATTAAGATAGTAAGTTAATACAAAAATAGATACTGTCATCATAAAATATCAAACCCATCAATAAAAATTTGCTTTAATACGGTTAGCATTTTGTGCAAGTTCAAACCAGAAAAAAACAAAAAAACAATATATTCTTATTGATGAAATAAACATAATTGGATCAATAATGAAACCAACTGTTTTCTATGTGGATTTTCTGTGCTTCCTAAAATATAATCATCTGCCTTTACTCACACAGCTGAGATCACCCGGTATGTGCATTAAATGTCGCAGACTATACATCTCAAGCTTTCATGATTGAAGTAGCACTGGACAATAATGTGGCACAGCTAATATTTGAGAGCAGACACCTGGTTAATTCTGTTTACTTCCTGCTGCCTCTCTTAACTGTTCTGTTGAAAAATTAACTGAAGCTCCCAATGTTTTAATAAGAATGAATAATCTCCTGGCATCAGTTCGCCCCAAAGGAAATCCAGAATATCTGATGGTTCACAAAATATGTAATGTTTGACCAGAACACCTCAGACAGCCATTTTTAACCTTAATCCAGTAATATATATGATTCTTATATTAACAAATAAGCAAACAAAATAACTCATCTTCTACCCCGTATCTGACAATGATCTTCAACTCTTAGAGATAAATAACCATCTAGGCTCAAGAATAAGATATGAATAAACACATTTCTAAATAATTTCTTATGATTGCTGCTATTATTATTATTATTATTATTATTATTATTATTATTATTATTACATATTACTCTTTCTGTAAAGAGTCATGCAGTAATACTGGGTGTCCAGCAGAGGACATCTGCAGCACACTGTATACAGACCTTGTTTGAGTTCATCCATACTAAAGTTGTGTACTGGCAAACTGTGATGTAGTACTTCAGCATTCATCCGTCTGTATGCAGCAATATCAGTGCCATAAATGCCATTCAGAAGCACTCCATGGGACGGGGGGCTAACCACAGAGAAGATCAGTGTATCACGAGGAACATCCGTATCTGCAGCATTCAGCACTCCAGGGCCAATCTCACATAAATCGCCCTCTAATATCTACATTAAAAAAGACAGATTAATTCATATCTTGTATCTTGTATCTACTGATAACACGGATAGTTCGTTTCTTCAGCATGCATTATAAGCTTTTCGGCAGGGCTTGCAAATTTGTGGCCAGAAATATGGGCGATGGTGGACATTGGGTTGTGGTATAATACAAAGTCCTGAAGTAATTCAGTAGGTTAGCAGTGTTGCTCCAGCACTTTGTGCATTACTTTAGATTCCAGCATCTACAGTTTTGTGGTTCTCCAGAGAGTTGTAGTAATGTGGGTGGAGGAATTTACATTGTCATTATGGTGGGGGGAATGCACAATTTTGAGGGAGCACAAATGCATGGTGGAAGTTAATTGCTCTGCATTTCCATCGCATTTAGGTTCTTCAAAAGTACTCATCAACTAATGCCTCTGGAAGAAATATATATGGACTATTCACAAGTTACAACAGTAACATGGAGGTTATGGCATGCCTAATTTAGGAAATTATTTTGAAGCTAAAAGTCTTGCTGACAACAGGTACTATGCCAAACAAAATACTAGGCCAAAAAAATTGAATAAAGAAATGTCAGAGTGAGGGCAGGATGGAAATTACTGGTGGAGTTGATTAAATCAAAGAGTTCTGCAGGCAGTCCCAATGCAGTTGTTGATGTACCAGAGAAAGAGATGGGAAATGGTGCAGGGTGCATTTAAAACTAAGTGTGTTCAACATTGCCAACAAAAAGACAGGCATATCTGGAGCCTATAGCTATACCTTTGACTTGACAAACGTGTGAGGAGTCAAAAGAAGTGTTGTTAAGGGTGAGTATAAGGTCCGCCAGGTGGAGGGGAGTGTTAATTGAGGGGAACTGAGTGGGCTTCTGTTCAATGAAGAAACAGAGGGCACTGAGGTCTTCTTCAAGGGGAATGGAGGTGGTAAAGGAATGATCCATGGTAATGATGAGGCAGTTGGGGTCAAGACATTGGAAGTTATTGAATTGGTGAAGAGATTATAGGTGGAAAGGGACTGGTCAAGAGGGAACAAGATAGATCAAAATATTTGGACATGAGCTCGGTGGGGCAGGAGAAGATAGAAACAATGGGCCAGCCAGTTCTCTTTGTGGATTTTGAGAACAAAAGGAAATGGGCAATATAGTGTCAGGAAACTATAAGGCCAGAGGCTGTGGAGGAAAGATTGTCAAAATAAATGAGATATGAGATGGTTTGGGAGATGGTAGCCTGGTGTTTGTCTGTGGGGTCATGGTCTAGGGGTCGGTAGGAGAAGGTGTCTGAGATTCGCTTTGAATTTCACTCATTTAGTGTAAGCAATCAGCTGAAAGAAGAATCTAGGAAACATCATAGCTGAACCAATTCCTCATTTTACTCGGCATCTGTACAAAAACATCTTCCATATTTATGAAAGATTATTTTAATATTGTGCTCATTGCAACCGTATGATGTACATACAATGAACTGCCTTTAATGTTTAGGCACTGCTTTAAAGTAGATTAAAAGCCTAATTTGAATGCAGCAAGCTGTCACATGTAGCAGTATGTTAATAACCAGATAACTTATTTTATTGTCTTAGGTTGTGGGATAAATACTAACAAGGATACCAATAATAACTGTGTATCCTGAACAATTTCAAAAAATTACAGACGCTTCAGGCTGCTTTTAACCAAATCCAAGTTTGGCATATTTAATCACCACCTGAGATAACTCTATTAATCTCATCATTTAGCATTATCTTACATTTCCACTTTTACTTGTTTATGTAAAAATGAGAAAAGAATTAAAAGTGATAATTTACCTAAATATGCAGGTATAAGGGGAAAATATAGTCCGCCATCTTCTCGTCATAAGCACAGTGAGAATGTACTTATTGGGTATTTGCAATCCAATGACACATGACACACACTGCCCAATGTACTCGGGGTGACACTAATTTGAATTTTATTCCCCATAAATTCAAACAACTAAATGTGGCCTGGTTTTCAGATTAATGGCAACCAAATGGTCAGTGAGCTGTTACAAATAACGAAAATTGTTATGCGGGATAAAATACAAAATAAAGTCTGAACTAACTGGCACAGATCATGAATAAGCATGAATGGTTTTTTCTTTTCTTTTCTATGTCCATACTCACTGTGATGTTTCCCAGATGCAAATCTGGAGTTTCATCGTTGATGGGGTTGATGATAACATAAAATGGCACAGCCATGGATTTATGTACAGCGTCACTAACAGATACCATAAAGTGGTCAGCGGTAGGCTCCATCTGGTTATGTCTGCACTGGACATAGTTGATGTAACCTGCCCTGAGGTGCTGCAGACTGAAGGAAGCTATTAAAGAAACAGGTTAGATTAAAGATCCATGGTTTCAAATTGCATAAAAACCTAAGCAGATCCCTCTAAATAATTCACATTCATGTCACATTCCTCCAGTTGGGATCCTGGGAAACAGGCTATAATTTTCCAAAGTTTCTCAACTCTATATTTAGCACAATACGTGAGTCTTGCAGCCAAAATACTAAAGATACTGAACTCTAGTCCGGACTGATTCAAGATAGAATGAACAATGAATCAAAGGTCTTGGGACAGAACATGTTTTTAAGTATATAGCACCTGATTTCGGACAGAAATTCCTTAGCAAAACACATGATTCTTTATACACTGGTCAGTAAAGTTAAAATCCAAAGTTGATCATTAAATACCATTACTCCGTGCACACGTGTAATGAGTAATTGTACTGCAATGTCCATGCTATTAGAAGTTTATGGATGGACACCATGAGTAGTTGTACTGCAATGTCCATGCTATTAGAAGTTTATGGATGGACACCATGATCAGCATGGTTTACAAAGCAAAGAACTAGTGGGTTATAAGCAATAAGCTCCAAACAAAAGCTGAATATTTATGATGGTGGCCTTCTGAAGAACTATCACACTGCCTTGCACTGCCAACAATAGGCAAACATTGATTGGTCATCACGATGTTTGTTTTCAATTTTTAGAGGGTGGTAGAATTTACCCCAGATTGCTCATCATTCATCAATTTGCACATTTACATTAATAAAAGAACTCAAGGAATATAATAATCAGAATTCCTTCAGCTCTGAACTTAAACTGAAATCATTTTTTCTTAAAATCTTAAAATATTGACTCTAGTCAATAAAAACTACATTATTAAAAATTGTATTGTATAAAACTTTAAATTATGAACCGTTCCAATTCTTACTTTGAACCAGTATTGATTCATCAGTTAAGTCTATAGTTGCAGATAATCAAGAGTCAGATCTGTAGCTGTTTGCTTTTCACAATTAAGAGGTTTCTTTGCCCATCTTTAACCTGACTCCAGTCTGAAGAAGGGTCTCGACCCAAAACGCCACCCATTCCTTCTCTCCAGGGATGCTGCCTGTCCCGATGAGTTACTCCAGCATTTTGTGTCTATCTTTGATTTAAACCAGCATCTACAGTTCCTTCCTACACATTTTGCCTCCAGCAGGATAGTATGATTCAGTCTATAATTGGGCTCATCGATCACCTTCGTCACCTCCTCAAAAAACGCAATCAGGTTACCATGGACCTTCAAATCCAGGAAACATTCTGGCAAACCGTCTCTGCACCCTTTGCAAAGGCTCCACATCCTTCCTGTAATGGAGCAACCTAAACTGCAAGCAATACTCTAAATGGGGCCTAACCAAAGTCCTATAAAGCTGCATCATGACTTCCTGACTTGTATAGGTTAATGCCCTGACCAATAAAAGCAAGAATATCATATGCCTTCTTAACCACTCTACTTGTATTGCCAGTTTCAGGGACTTATGGACTTGCACCCCCAAGATCCCTCTGCACATCAACGTTGTTAAGGATCATGCCCTTAATTGTATATTTACCCCTTACATTTGACTTCCTGACCTCGCAAAGTGCAATACCTCACACTTGCTCGAATTAAACTTCATCTGCCATTTCTCTGCCCATTTCTGTAGCTGATCTATATACTGAAGTATACCTTGATAGCCTTCCTCATTGTCCTCGAGCTCAGAAATCTTGGTGTCATCTTCAAACTTACTAGCCGACCTGTCCACATTTACGTCCAATTCATTTATATATATCACAAACAGCAGAGGTCCCGGCACATATCCCAGTGGAACTCCACTGCTCACACACCTTCAGCCTGAATTCCACATGATCAATTCACTGTTAATCCCATGCATCTTAATCTTCTGGTTCAGCCTACCATGCAGGATTTTATCAAATGCCTTACTAAAATACATGTGGGCACCATCCACTGCCCTACCCTCATCTTTGTCACCTCCTCAAAATACTCAATCAGGTTAGTAAGACACGACCTTCCATATGCAAAGCCATGTTGATTGTCCTTATTTATATTTCAGCTCAAAAGAGAATATCTTTTATCAAACTTCAATATTAGTTTAAAATAATTTATTTGACTTTTTTACGTTTGTTCTTAATACAGTCCATCCCTGGGTTAAGAATTGTTCTGCTTTACAGTTTTTTAAGTTGATTTTGTCCATAAGTTTGAAAATACACAACAATCACTCAATATGATAATCAAACCTCCACGTATTGTAATGAATTCCATCAAAAGTACATAAGATTGATAAGGAAGAACAATTACTAAAAGTGTAGAGATAGGGGAAACTAGCTCCATCGTTTGTAAGAGTGAATGTCTGTATCAACATTGAATTTTATTTTTTATTATTATGGGAACTTGTTCATATGTACATGTGTCCATAGGCCGGGAATGGTCTTTTGATCATTACATATTTGCGGTTGTGTTGGTTATTAGGCAGATATATTTAAATGATTGCTTGTTGCACTTGAGATTAAACTGTTATATTTTACCTATGTTTATTCCAGCATTACTCTTCTCATATCCTGGTGATGGCAATATGTTCTCCAGATATCCATACTGGGGCAAGCTTTCCAGTTCAAAGATTAGTTCATCTGAGATGGTGTCCTCATCTGTGGCAGAAAGGAAATCCAATAGCAAACTGGTTTGCGATGCTTCATCCACTGCAAAAATATCTCCTATAAAAGAAGAGGTTATAAAGTGTTGTACAACAAAATTAGCACTGCAACTCTGATAAGCACTGCAACACTGCAACTGAGTCATAACATGGAAGCAGGCCGGTCGGTCCAACTGATACTGGACCGAAATGAACATTTCAGGAATGTTCATTCCTAACCAAAATGAACATTTCAGGAAAAAGAATGGCCAAATGTATATATTGGATTTTTCATTGTCTCTTGAACTTGCTCGATGATCCAACTGCCATTATGGAAAATTATTGCTGGGTGATTAAATCTGCTGCATAATATTCCACGTTAGCAAGGGCAGGCAAAAATGAAAGAAACAATTTTGACTTGGCAGATGTTGAAATGGAGCTAGGTTTATTTTGCACCAAGTTAAGAAACAGCAATGTCAGGAAACATTGGGAGGAATTATTTATAGGCTAGCAAATTGAATATTGGGAAAATTGTTTAAGTATATGCAGGTCATCCCCAGGCCTCGGCAAGGTTCTGTTCATGTGAACTCTTCATAACCCACACAGCAGAAGAAACCTGCAGCCTTGCAGCAGCCGACAAATCCATTCTGCTGACCACCTCAATGCTTGTTTGTATGTGTGGACTGTATATATAACAGGCATTTGCAAACTGGGAAGGACCTATATAAACTGGATGAATCAATTATTCTGCAATAAGGTGAAAAAAGAATTAATGGAATGTATACAAAATGATTTCCAGATCAATATATTGAGGAACAAACTGGAAAATATATATTTTAGATCTCACTATGCAATGGAGAAAAGCTAATTGATAACCTTGCCATAAAGGGAAGTGAGGCCATAACATCTGGCTTCATGGCAACAAAAGATACCAGAGAACAAAGGGTCCAACAAGAGTGAGGAATTGAATAAAATATTCATAAGGAAAAGTATTGGAGAATATTGAGATACTAAAAGCCAATAAATTCCAAGGATCTGATAATCAAAACCAGACTTTTGAAGGAGGTTGTCATAAAGAAAGTGAACACTCTGGTTACCATTTTCCTAAGATATATATTAATTCTGTAGTAGTTCCTATGGGTTGGAGGAGCCCACAATTTACATAGGAAAAGGACAAACAGGAAAATGCCAACTTGTTAATCTAATGCAAGTAGTAGAGACATTCTGGAATCTATGATGAAGGAATAATAACAGATTTTTTCGGAGAGAATAATAAGATTCACAGAGTCAGCATTTACTAATGAAAGGGAATCATGTTTGATTCACGAATTTTGCAAAATAAATCAGCGTATCCGTGAGAGTACTGCATGTGGATTTTCAGAAGACTTTCAATAAGGTATTAGTAATAGGGACATTAAGAAACAAAATTTAATGTGCTCTGCAAGGAGATATTATGAAAGATTATCAAACGTTTGGCCAAAAAGATAGATTTTAAAGGGAGTCTTCAAAGAATAGAGAGGTAGCAAGGTGGACAGATAGAGAGCAACACGTGCAGAATTCCAGAGATTTGGCTATAAGTGCAAAGACAAAGATCAGATGTGTTTTCTAGCTGGCAATCATAATACATTAGCTCATCATTTAGGAATAGGAGACAATTTGGAGGGATAACAATTTAAAAAATGTAGATGCTCCAATGCAAGGGCAACTATTTGCAGTGTATTACAAATGTATTCTTTCATTAGCATATTAAGCATTTCATTAGCATTATACTTAAGCAGTTTCAGGAATATCAGCTAAATATTATCCTTTCTCAAAGGATAATATTTAGCTGATATTCCTGAAACTGCTTAATAAAGTTTAATTAAATCCACACAACACTGTAGCTTTATGAATTGTTGTGAAACCCCATTTCTTTAACTTTATATTCATATCTATTTACCTAAATCAAAAACTGCATGTGGGTGATTGCCTACAGCTTCCATATGGGGTTCAGCATCTGTGCTTGGTGGATATAATACTTCCAGATTCTTCACTCTGAACATAGTGGACTTGAAAATTACTCACACGTATTCATATTTCCGGTGACTTCACAGTCTAGCAGATGATTGCTCTGTCATCAGTGACCTTGATCAGCTTTCTGCATGAATGCAGTTTCAACGTCCCTTGTTCATACCAGTTCTTACATTCTCCTTAATGATATGACTAAATCACATTTCAGAAGTGCTGCTACTCTATATGCCACTACCCAAGATGGATACAAGTAGAATTTTATGTTAAACCCATAGCGGAATAATAATTTATTCGTTTAACCTATTACATTTTAACAATTCATCATAATATCCCCTAGCACAGCATATTCTTGGTAAATATTTGATTTTGTCAAGCGCAGTATTAAGAAAGAAGCATTTACAACCATTTAGGACTAGTACCAGCATTAAGAATTCAGTCACTGGGCACAGATTTGCTTAAAATCAAAGTTCCTTGCATCATGCATTATTGCAAGAATCATATTGTATAGTTTAGCTTAGTTTAGAGATACAGTGCGGCAACAGGCCCGTCGACCCACCGAGTCCGCGCCGACCAACGATCCACGTATCCTACACACACTAGGGACAATTTACACATACACTGTCCATTAAGCTGCATACCTGTAAGCCTTTGTGGGAGGAAACCGAAGATTTCGGAGAAAACCCACGCGGTCACAGGGAGAACGTTCAAACTCCATACAGAGAGCACCCGTGGTCAGGATTGAACCTGGGTCTCTGGCGCTGCAAGCGCTGTAAGGCAACATCTCTACCACTGTGCCACTGTGCCGCCCTTTATAGTTCATACTTTATAGTTATTGCATTGTACAAAACCTGGAGGTAATTGCATTAAATGCAATTCATCTGAGAATGATTTCAATCCCATAGGAAGCAAGAAGTTGCAAATTTAACTATACCACTTAACCAAATCTTTAGTCTGAAAAAGACAACGCTAATGTTAATCCATCAGAGCAGAAGAAGCTAGATGCATGTTAACAAAACAGTTACTGTAAGGAATTCTATCAAATATATATATATATATTTTGATTTACAATATGGGTTGGTAAATGTAGTTTAATAATAGTTCATGGTGCATCGTGTTAATTGTGTCGTTGTGTTATTGTGTTTATTTTAAACCAACTAATGAAGTAAGGTGGGGGGTAGATTTTAAAAGGTGAATTTAACGATCACCTCAGAAAATACTTTGCACAAAAGGGTCATACACAGAATATTATTTGCGATCAGATTGCAGAAATATATTCCTTGGAATCATTTAAAATTAAATGACACAATGATGACCACAGTGTTAGTTTTCTATTTCTCTAACACATTGCCCATTTTTTTAACAACACCAAAAAAATCTAAGATCATCAGATATTTAACAGATATACAATATTGTTGACTAACCAACTTTAATTGTAGGAGGTTGATTGTTGACTGGCATTAGAGTGATGTTAAGATCATAGATAGGAAGAGAGCCATGAAGTGGCACTGGTGGTGGGAGAGGTCCATCATAACAGCAACCATCCACTCTGCCACCTTCTGCATCAGATACAATTATTGTTACAATATCCATGCAAGGTCTGTATCCTATTTCACCACCTAGAATGAAGTAAAGGTGATTAATGCTTGATTGATATCATGGTGGATCAATATTTTCATCAAATCTAACATCCCAGGTGCACCCAGCTACTTTTGAGTAAGTTTTGCATCACCCTCTCGTCAACATATTATGCTGCATTATGTTGGTCATGATTAACCATTTCACCATTCACAGACTGGACATACTTCAAGTCTGGCCAAGTTGAATTCATTGAGTCTTCTACATCTTGCCCACATTTACACAAGTAGGCAGGTGCCACAGGCAGTGAGACGAGGTGGCAGGGCTGAATACAGCTCGATTTGTTCCATTATTCAGAACACACAACAGGAAATAGACCTGCACAGTTGTAGGGAAAAATTATGTGATGTCGTAGGACATTTAAAAAGCTGCTCTTGTGTTTTAAAAGGCAGCCTCGTAGATTTTGATGATTTGCATGTTGCTGCAGGCAAATATGAGCGAGGCAAAATGAAAATTTCAGTCAAGAGTAGTAGAAACCTGAAGTCATCTTGAGGAAAATGCATCTGGGATGCTTTGCCATCTTCAGGGCAGAGAACCAATCTGTGCAAAACCCCTGCATGGAAGATGAACTCAGTTTCTTCATTTAGTAACTTTACTAAGTGTTTCTCTGTGATAATTTCTTGACTTGCAGCACTCTGAGGAGTGGACAAAATTCCAGAGTAATATCTTTCCAAACAAAATAAGGTGCTTTAGGAGCATGTTAACATTTTAGAAAAATAAAATTTAGACATTCATGCAAACAAAAAGTAAAATGGAAGAAGCATGACATGAGAAAACACCAAAAATGCAATTATTATCAGAAGATTCAAAGGACAGACTGAAGGAAGTTAAATTGCAAAAGGAGGAATGCACTTGCTTAATTTAATTTTTCAATGCCAAATATTAATCGTTTAGATAAATGTGTGTGCACATTTAAGAACTGCATATATCATGTGGCATGAATTTATTACTTACCTGAGTGAAAAAAAACCCCAAAAAGAGCCTACAGACACAACATAGTCGTTGAGATTGTGTGTTGTCGTTGAAACAAGTGGCAGGGTAATACTCAAGTGTGAAATAACTAAAACAGGGTTCTCTCGGTACAGCTGCAGTGATGGCAGGTGATGGCCTTGGTGAAATGGTTGGCAAGCATGTTAAATCGAATTCTCAGTCGTTTGCCCTGTACAGTGGTGGTGTTCCTTACAGCTAATGATATCACTGTGGTCCCAAGAGTGGATACAGGACCGAACCATTGCTGGGAAGAATATGGGTCAGGAGACACTGAATGTTCAAAAAAGAGCAGAGGACACATTGTCATAGGACGAGATAAAAGGCCTGTTTCCGCGCTGTATATATATGATATGATATGATATGATATGATGATATAATCCATTAGATTTGAGGACACCTGGATTGTATACAGTATATAATGTTAAATAAAATATCCTTGCAGTTATGAACTGCTCAGAGCAGAAGAAAACCTATAGATTAAACATATATAACTGAGTATTCAGATGGAAGTATTGAACCCAATGTAAATAATTTCTGAGGGAGTAATATCATGCACAGACATGGGGAGCCAACTTCCTGGCCCAAACTTCCTTTCAATCCCCAGTTACCGATCCTCATTTAATCCCACCATGAAACAGCCATGATCACATTGAATGGCGGTGCTGGCTCGAAGGGCCGAATGGCCTACTCCTGCACCTATTGTCTATTGTCTATTGTCTATTGAAACTCCTGATCCAAATCTTTCTCACCTAACAATCCGCATCTCTGACAGAACCCCTCCAGCAAACCTCTGGCTTCCAATGACCAGCCCCCCAGAGTTCCTGGTTTTCTCAGTAGTTTTTGGAAGCAGAGCATGCAAAAGAAAGATCTTTCCTTGTGTAATGACTATTCAGCACAGCACGATGTTTTCGGCTCTTGCACTATTGATTTTTAGGATTAGCATGATCTCCAGTGAAATAGCTATTGGCCCTCCTCTCACCAAATTAGTCAAATTCCAGGTACTAACTTTTTGAATAGGCACATTATAACATTCCAAGTTAGACACAAAATGTTGGAGTAACTCAGCAGGATAGGCAGCTTCTCTGGAGAGAGGGAACAGGTGATGTTTCGGGTGGACACCCTTCTTCAGACTTTATAATATTATAAGTAATTATAATATTCCAAATCTGAATTGCCCTAAAGCAGAGAAGTAAAACAGAAAATGGTTTAAATACTCACAGATCAGGCATATCTGTAGAGACAGAAACAGAGTTAATGTTTCAGGTCAATGATTTTTTCATGAGAAAAGAGAACCTGCAGGTTCTGTTGAACTATCATTGGCCTGAAATATTATCTCCAATTCCTTTTCACCAGATAGTACCTGACCTATAGAAACATAGAAACATAGAAAAATAGGTGCAGGAGTAGGCCATTCGGCCCTTCGAGCCAGCACCTCCATTTAATATGATCATGGCTGATCATCTAAAATCAGTACCCCATTCCTGGTTTCTCCCCATATCCCTTGATTCTTTTTGCCCTAAGAGCTAAACCTAACTCCCTCTTGTAAACATCACGTGAATTGGCCTCCACTGCCTTCTGTGGCAGAGACTTCCCCAACTCTCTGGATGAATTTCTTTTTCCTCATCTCAGTTCTAAATGGCCTACCCCTTATTCTTAAACTGTGACCCCTGGTTTTGGACTCCCCCAACATCGGGAACATTTTTTCTGCATCTAGCCTGTCCAATCCTTGAAGAATTTTATATGTTTCTATGTTTCCTCAATGTTTCCAACATTTTTTGTTTTCATTTCAGATTATGCTGATCTTGATTACATCTTTCCATTTGTTCCTTTACTTGCTACATCAACATCCACAGTTGTCTTGCAATATTATCCCATTTTCCTCTGAATATCTTCTTTGTTGCTTGTTATCAGCGATCTCCCCTTTTGTCTTTTGCTCTCTTTGTTTTCTCTGTATATTAATATGTTTTATATTACAACCTTTCTTGGTTCTGAAGATTAAACATAAACTGTTTCTCTCTCTGCAAATGCAGCCTGTCTTACTGCACATGTCATGTAATATTAATATTTTAAGAAGGGTTGTCCAGGTAGTCCAGAGACTATTATAAAAGATTTTTTTATTGATTGGCATCTGGTGCCAATTTGAATACTTTTGAATACTGCAGCATTTTGAATACTTTTCAGAGATGTAACTTAATTCAGTTCCTGGCTTTTGTTAGTAGAAAATTATGAAAATTTTCAAAGAAAAAGTCAATCACTATTTAGCTAGTAAATCTGTAAACCAAGCAGAATAATAGTTTCCAGCATCCTCCTAGTTAAGGATCAAAAGTTCCAAAGTAAAAGGTTCTTACCAGTATGCAAATAGGAAATTGACCCTTCGATGATATCCAGTTGTGAGAATTTGTCAACAATGATGTTGTTCCTTTGTACCACTCCATATGATGGTGAACGAGCAATCATGTACATCAGCTTCATATCATCACTGTCAGCATCGGAAGCATAGAGGTACTCCAAGGTAATCAGGACCCTTTCTCCCTCGAGACATTCCAGTCCAGATTTTAAATGTGGCTGAAGCTCTGGAGGTTTGTCATTGATTGGTATGATCTTGGGGGGGGGGGGGGGGGGAGGATGAATTCAGGTTTATCAAACACTGAGGACAGAATTTTGCATTGTTTACAACTCTAACTCTCTTCCCCCTCCACCCCACAGATATACTCAGCAAAAACGCACGCACAATAAACTCACCACAGTGCTCAAAAAGGAAGGTAGATTTTGACAGAACATAACGCTCTCTCGTTTTGCACATTGTGTATATGCACTCATTTGTCCTGGGAGCTGTGCTGGAGACCAAAGTGTATGTCTCATAATTTAAAACAAAACAGGAAATGTTACTCAGGTATCATTCATGGGGAGAATCATTGGGCCCATGTCTCAGTTTTTTGAGCTTTCATCAGAACACATGTATGTTGGGGACCTTCATCTTATCTATAAGATGTGAGTGTTCCAGGATCCAAGTCTGGAGCAGCTCTTGTTCATTCAATTAATTGGTAATTTCCTTCAATGCTTTACATTACTGGATGAAACATCTCGATCCAATGTGAGCTACTTAAAATCCATGCAGCATAGTCATAGTGTCATACAGTGTGGAAACAGACCCTTCAACCCACCTTGCCCACACCGACTAACATGTCCCACCTACACCAGTCCAACCTGCCTGCGTTTGGCCCATATCCCTCCAAACCTGTCCTTTCCATGTACCTGTCCAATTGTTTCTTAAATATTGCAAAAGACTTTGTCTCAACTACCTCCTCTGGCAGCTCATTCTATACACCCACCACCCTTTGTGTGAAAATGTTACCCCTCAAATTCCTAGTAAATCTTTTGCCCTTCATCTTAAATCTATATCCTCTGGTTCTCGATTCCCCTACTCTGGGCAAGAGACCCTGTGCTTCTACCCGATCTATTCCATTATCATAATTTCTGCCTACCAAGCATAAATCCGCGTCAACTTCAAATTCATAAGGACACCTGGACAAGAAATACTGTCAGTGAAGTCAGGTCAAGTGGAACTTGCACATGCTCAAGCATAAGGACATAAACACACTCCTAGAATCTAGGGACAGTCATGGATTCAACACTGCAATCTGAAATATACTTCAGTAACTCCCATCCCCAAGTATCCTTCTTAAGTAAAGCAATACACCACCACATTTAATTCCTGATTTTGGCTGAGTCAAAAACGACATCGATATACTACTAAAACTCTCATCTTGTTTGTTCCCCTCTTCCTGCATGTTTGTTCCACCGTATGTATGTTTGTCCCGTATGTTTGTCCCGTATGTTTCTTTGTGCCATTTTCATCCAGAAAAAAATGGTACATGATAGCGCGGCAATTTTAGGCCCATCCTACTCCCCGGTCCCCCGCTGTCTGAATAAATCCACTTTTGTACTTTTGTTACTTTTAAAAAACAATTTATCTACTAAACTTCAATAAATGTGCTCCCCCGACCAGCGAGAGGACCGGTGCCCGTCCAGGCGTGCCCCACGCCTGACCTTCTTCCCATGGTACAGCGCGGCGGCAGAGGCGGCAGCAGAGGGTCCAACAAGATAGCCATCGCCGCCAAATCCCGCCAATCCCCGCCGTTCGCAGCAGGAGAGGCTTTGGGTCCACAGCTCCCTCTGCCTGCAGTGCTGGAGGCACAGAGCCGAGGTCAGTTGGTTTTCCCTGTCCCCCTTCACCCACCCAAGGCCCCGGGGGACACTCCCTGTCCGGCAATGGTTCACGGTTTGCTGGGCCTGCAGGATCGCCAGTTGTGGGAGGGTTGGCTGGCCCGCTGGAGTGGCCCGCAGGAGAGATTTGGACCCAACGGGTCCACGTCAGTCTATCTTTAATAAAAATGTCAGCTTCATATTTAATAATTTTTGGGGATAAATGTTAATAACTCCCCTCTGAAACACTTTAAGGATCCTCAGGAAATGTGTTTCCCTGCTTTCAGTGAGTAAAAATCTTCCTGTAATTTGATATCAACTGCACTTGTGGGCAAGACTAAAAATGAGGGTCGTAAATACAAGCCAATCATCACTACATACACAGTGTGGCTAGAAGATGAAACTCACTTCCACTGGAAGTAGCTGAAGTGAGCAACATAAATACATCTCAGATGGAACAGACGAGGGGGAAAAAATTGAATGGTTTATGATAATTTTGATTAAATAGTCTGATAAAAAATTAACATGAAACAAAAATGCTACATGAACCCATTGGCTCAGAGAGTCAATTCCTGTGTTGTAAATATCTCTTGTAATTAAAACACATACTGCTAAATCTTTCACTAAAATATTTTGAGCACTGTAGTGTCAGGTTGGAACAAAATATTAAACTATGTATCTGACAATATGTTTGTCGGAATCAAACGGCAGTTCAGTGTTGTGTAACTGATTTCATGGATTCCTGTCATATGTCACAATTTATAATAACACTTTCCTTTCCCCTTACCTTCACTCGCAGCACCCCATCTGCAGTGTTAAATCCATCTGTGGCTGTAAATATGACTAAATCATTCAGTGTCTCTGAATCATCGTGTTTGTACCTGTGAACAGAGTAGATATAATGCCATAACTCAAACCAACACAAAGGAAGTACTATACAGTAGTTTAAATGTTTCTTTCACATCAAGGGATAGCTTTAAGTTACATCGATACCTTAAAATTTCTAAAAAGATACACATTAATATTTTTATTATTTTGTGCAAAAGTTGTTTAGAAAGTACTTTCCAATCTTTCACATCATCTTCAGAAGATGTACATGATGCAGTACTTAAACATGGCCATGATCACAGAACTGTGATCCTCTTCAGTGGTCATGTATTTGGTAAATGGGAAACAATTTGCCTCCACATTAACAGGTCAGCCATTGAAAAAATGCTAACAGTTAAATTACTACAAATAATCCAGAAGCCTGGAGTAAATAGCTAGAAATCCAAATGCAAATATCAAATTGTGCAATTTAAAATTCTGAGAAATGAGGACCACAAAACATGGTACAGCATGTGTCACTTCATACTTCTCTGTATATAATCTCATTTGTCATTTCTCTGTCCTTTCAGCCAACATATTTATATTTCTTCATCGCCTACTATTGCTATTTACTGCATTTCTACAGCCTTGCACAAGTTTGGACATTTTATTCTGCATACTTGTTAATTAACTTAATCTAACTTGTTAATTATTATTTTTAAAAACATAGTGGTCGACCTCTCACCCAATCATTCAAATTTTAGGCTCTAAAGTTTTGAATAGATACATTATAACATTCCAAATCTGAATGACCACAAAGCAGAAAATAAAAACAGAAAACAGTTGAAATACTCATAGATCAGGCATATCTGATCCTTGGGGATCAGCACGCTCTTATCGTTCTCCATTATTTCAGCTCTGTTTCCTTCCTTTAAGCCAACCCCCTATTCATGCCAGCACTGTCCCTTTGCGTTCTTGGACTGCTATTTTGCACACCAGCCTTTTGTGAGAGACTTTGCATCTTTGGAAATTCTTTGTACATCACAGCTGCTGCATTACCTACATCAACGTTCTCAATCAATTCAAATTATTTAATTAGGTTACTCTACACAATTTGTCTCAACAATGAAATGCCGCTTCCCCTTCAACAACTTTTCAATGTGATTATGAACACTTTCTTCGATTACTGATTCTAAAAGCCTTCATAGTACTGAAATTAAACTGACGGGGTTGAACATTCCCAAAATATCCTTATGCCCCTTTTGAACAAGTGTCAAATTTAATAATTTTCAGTCCTATGTCAGCTTCCTAATGATTGAAGACATTGGCAAGTCCTTCAGCAATCTCTACCCTTCTCACCCTCCACAGCCCATAGAATATCCCACATGAACTCTATGTTTTATTTAATTTTGATTTAGGTTTATTATTGTCACGAGTACCAAGGTACAGTGAAAAGCTTTTGTTTGCATGCTATCCAATTAAATCAGATAATATTGCACATGAATACAATCAAGCCAAACTCAATTGCAAAAAGATAGAGCAAATAGAAAGATATAGCGTAACAAGAAAGATACAGAGTGCAGAATATAGTTCTCAGCATTGTAGCACAACAGTTCCAGAGAAAAAGTTCAATGTTCACAATGAGGTAGGTTGGATAATCGGGACTGTACACTAGCCTAACCCTAATTTAACCTTTCTCATATTTTTTCCTGTACTTTATAAAAGTAACAAATATACCATGGTGCTTTACAGGAGACTGTCCAAACTAAATTTTATCCTGAGCCACATTAGAAGATATTAGTGCATTTAATCAAAGGCTTGGTCAAAGGTCTGTGTTATATCTTAAAGGAAGAAGGGGACCATAGAGGGCCTTTAAAAACATAGATGTAAGTTTAGAATTTGAAGAGTTGGTTAACTCAGACCCAAATTAATTCTGTTAACACATTGAAGCCTGCCGGAAGGATTAGGTTTCATTCCTCAGGGATGCTACTTGGATTCCAAGTACTTCCAGATTTTTCTGATGCAGGTTTCCAGCACCCATAGAACTTTACATTTGCATTGGAAAATTCTAGTAACAATCGTAAAGGAAAAAGGCCATTGTTTGTTGGGTGAAAACGAGAAGCTAGTTCGACTTGGGTGAGGGAGGGATAGAGAGAGAGGGAATGCCAGGGTTGCTGTTCATTGGGTGAAAACGAGAAGCTATTCTGGAAGCAGTTAATGGAACTGTATTTAATTTTATGAGCAAGTAATAAATAAATTGTTCACCTGACTTGAAATGATTTAAGGTCATCCAGTGAAAACATGTCACCCTCCAGCATGACGGTTCCCTGCAACTCAATCTGTCCATGCTGTGGTTTTCCTTGTAGTTGGATTCGGAGATCCTCATCAACCGTATCCTTGTCCGTCACCATCAAATTGTCCCCAGTGATCAGGCAGCCTGAACCTTCTTCTGATTTTATTTCATTGGTGAAAATCTAACACAATAACCAACAAATGTTCCATGTGCTTTGGAAAATGCAAGGACACAAGTCCAAATACAGAAAAGATCAACGCAGCTCAATGGACAGATGCAAAAGGGGAAAACAGAAGGAGAAAAAAGCTGAAGCAAACATGAATATATACATCCGAAAGACATTATTCTTCTTCTACATTAATAGTTAGCTGCTGAACAGACACAATGACACGCTTGTGGTATTTCACATATTGTTTGAAGGATAGGAGAGAAGCAAAGCAGAGCAGGAAAGGTTAGGCAAGTGTTCTGGTCTGTAGGCTTTGAAAACATTGAGAAAAGTGATGAATGAATTTGGATTTTTTTTTAAATGAGTGTTTTTCACCAGGGGAATGAAGAGAGGGAGGGTAGCTACGATCCAGCATTGACTACCTAGAGAACAGGATATGATGATTCAAATTCTGAGAGTCAATTTAAGGTGGATCTATGGCAAACCTTGGGGAAAGATTTAGAGAAATTAAAATGAGAAGCAATATAATAGTCAGGCTTGAGATTGGTTGTTGCAATGAAGGAAAGCTTAAACGGTGTTGAGATTGGATTGGATATTGTGTTTAAAGATCAACTCTGGGTGGATGCAAAAATGATATTGCAGCCAGCATGAGGCTTCGAGCAATAAATATAAATTATCGTGATCAAATGAGGGAAATGTAATGTCCATCCTACCATAAGCTGCTACTATAGGCACAGGCTACAGGACTTCTCATATCTACTACTCTTTTTGCATAATTGCACGTACTCTGAAGGTGCCAGGACCATTCGTCCTGTAAAACACAAGACCTCAACCTGATCCCAGATCCTCTGTTGAGCTGCACAGCAGAGGTTCTCAGTGGGACATCCCCAACCTTTGTGACGGTGGGAAACCCATTGACAGTCCAGAGCATTTTTTGTCTCATCTGTTCTGCTCCACCTGTTCATTTGAAAATAGAATGCAGAGTTTACAAATAACCTAACCAAAGGTTTACTTAATTTGTTTTTCTTTACACCCAAATTGATCAACCCACATATGAATGAAGGATAATTAAAGATCAAAGTGTTCAATTGATTGTGTTTTTTGTTTTTTTTAAAGCTATGTATGTGTTTGAAATATATATTTAGGGCTTATGTTAATATAAATGTGATCATTCTGGTGCATATAATCTGGAATGTTGGATCTCAAAATGGCCTTTAGGACCTGGGTGTAAACGATTGTGCAGATGATGGAGAACAAATAGGAAAAGCATGTTTTAAATAAAAAAGAATATGCTTCTTTAAGCCCCAATCCACATTAGTAACCAGTAGAGTGGCAGAACACTTCAATACCTCAGGTGGCAGGTTGTCCACAGGCATTACAGTTATGTTGAAGACAAGCCCAGTCAAGGAACCTCCATGCTGATCATTAACAGAAAACATGAACTGAACCAACAGAGGATGAGGCCCAATATCCCCATGAGGAGGCATGTATGCTACTTTCATGTGGTTCACAGCATGCTGGAATATAAAGTGAATAAGTTGAATCAAACACTGAAAACCACATGAGAAAGGCAATTATTACCATGTCAGTAATTTTCTATTCACTACATACTATATTTATTGTTCAGCATGCTACTGACAGATGATACATATACAAGGGAAGTATGTTCAGGACCATATCCCATATGAAAGGTTCAGATGATTAATCCCTTTATTTTTGTAAACCATCACAGTGGTGGTCATTTTGCCCATTTGCCTGAAGTGCAGAAAGTCATTTGGCCAGAAATTAATTTGCTTAGCACAAGATTTTAAAGCACAACAAAAAGTAACCTGATCTAAACTCCAACAACCATTTGTACAGTCTCCCAAGCATATCTTGCACATAAATAAACCTTGAATGTTTCTTAGGAGATAGCATGGTTGGTCAAGTAAACACTGACAAAAAATATCTGCAGCGAGTCCACAGGTGGATTGACATCTAATCTTTCTGAATTCTCCTGCAACCAGACTTTTTCATCAGACATAGTAAAAAAACCAATGTGCTGGAGGAACTCAGTAGGTCAGACAGCATCTGTGGAGGGAAAAGGGCAGACAACGTTTCAGGACCAGATCCAAAATGTCATCTGTTCATTTCTCTCCACAGATGCTACCTGGTCTGCTGAGTTCCTCCCGCACTTTGGGTTTTTTTGCTCAAGATTCCAGCATCTGCAGTCTCTTATGTTTCTGACAAACATGATACTCTGTATTCCTTCAAGCCAAATGTGAATAAGGGAAACCCTGATATTTGATTAACCCAAGGACTCCATAAATTCTGGCTTGTCTTCTGCAGTGGAAACAGCAGTCTCATTGTACAGCATTCATACAACAGCAGAAGCACCAGTTCTAATGGAAAGGCCCGATTTGATTGGTATTCAGGATGGATTCAATGGGCAGTTTCTGACAATGTGAGGAGCAACTGGGTTTCACTAATCAACTAGTGCCCACCTTGACTGGTAAGGTGCTGGCCCAGTCCACCTGCTTGAATTGGTGCTTGAAACTCAGAATCTTGAGCAGGTGAGCAAATCCATTGTTTCAGGCAAACAAATAAAAACTTGGAAGATGTCAGCTCTTCCGAAAAGTCAGGGCCATGATGATCTGCAGCCAGCTGGCAACATCCCATGTGACAACTGTGTTGGACATGTTAACAGTCTATCACATTCCATAAAAGAAACATTTCTCAGGATTTGCCTTTGCTGCATTTGCTGCCAATCCCAAATTGCCCTTGAGAAGGTAGTGGTGGGCTGCTTACAACTGATTGGTTTGCTAGGCCGTGTCAGAGGCAATTTAAGATTCAACCACATGAGGTGGGATTGTTTGCCCTGATGTCTTTGGATTGTTTGCCCTGACCTCCAGTTTACTAGTTTGGCAATTTGATGCCTGTGTGCTCCAACATAACACTCCACAACCTCTTGACAAGGGATAAGACTTGCTGAGAACAGACAATTCAAAAGAAAATAATTAAACATCTGGCAGGGAAGTGTGCAGAAGAAAATATATGCGATCAAGGTCTAGGTTTTGTTATGAAGTGTTCACTGCCTCAGTGACAGAACTCTAGATATGTGCTCTTTCCATTTGGTTTTCAAGCCATAGAGTCTTGTTTAACATCATGTGTGTCTGCACCCCACACAAAAACAAATCAATTCTATGATTAAACTGCTCAAAGCAAAATCCTCAAGACAGAACATTTTTACATAGCTTGGAATTTGAAAGAAATGGGGCCTGACCTTAATGCATCGCCCACTTGCCTCAGTCATCAAAACACAGGAAATATAAATGAACCAAAACAAAGATTATTTGACCACCAGAAATTTAAGGCATGTGGGCAAACTGGATCAAAATTAGCTTGGTGATAGGAAGCAGAGAGTAGTAGTTGATCGGTATTTGTCTCCCTGAAAGACTCTAACAAATGGTGTACCACATGGATCATTGTTGGGACCTTTCTTGTTAGTTATATTATATATATATATATAAATGACTTGGATGTAAAACTAGATTAGTAAGTCTGCAGACAAAACAAAAAATGCTGGAGTCATAGGTGGTGAAGAAAGGTGTCCAAGGATACAGCAGAACACAGATCAGCTGAAAGGTTGGGTGGAGTGATGGCAGATGGAATTTAATCCTGGCAAGTCTTGATAATGCACTTTAGGACGTCAAATTTTGGTAGGGCATGTGAAGTAAATGGTAGGGACCTTAGCAGTGTTGTGTAAGAAGGAACTGCAGATGCTGGTTTACACAGAAAATGGACACAAAATGCTGGAATAGCTCAGCAGGTCAGGAAGCATCTCTGGAGAAAAGGAATCCTTAGCAGTGCTGTTGTGCAGAGGGACCTTAGGCTGCATGTTCACAACTCACTGAAAGTGTTGACACGTAGATTGGGTAGTGAAACAAGCATTTAGTATGAGCTACTTAGCGTAAGAGTCAGGACATCATGTTGTTGCTGTATCAAACGTTTATTAGACCACATTTGGATTGTGTAGAGTACCGGTCACCGCACAACAGGAAGGGTGTGGTAGCAATAGAAAGAGAGTGCAGGAAAGATTCATCAGGATGTTGAACAAAACACAAAGTGCTGGACGAAGTGGTGGAGCTGAGATCCCCCCGATGTGGGAGCTTGATCGCCCTGACGCGGAGGCCCCGACCGCCGGCTACAGGAGCCAAGATCGTCCCGTCAACGGAAAGCTCGAGGCCCCCAACCGCGGGAGAACAAAGAAGGGAAGAGGTTGAACTTTTTTTTTCACCTTCCATCACAGTGAGGAATGTGGAGGAGTCACTGTGGTGGATGTTTATGTTAAAATATATTTTGTGTGTCTTGTTGCTTTTTATTGGTATGACTGTATGGCAAATCAAATTCCTCGTATATGTTGCAAAACATACTTGGCTAATAAAGTATGATTATGATTGTGAGAGCCAGGGCAACAGTGAAACAGCCCCATGTTGAAGATGCCATACTAACATCCCACACTGGGAACCACAGGCACGTGGTTGGACTCTCCCACCTATGTAATGTGTTCAGACTGACCAACAACGTCATGAAGACTAACATAACGACCCAGGATGCTGCTGCACTACCATGACGTAGTGGTGATAATGTGTTGCTGGAGGTTGTTGTCAGCTTCACATATTGAGGCTCCACAATCCCCAGGAATCTGTCACTTGATGCTGAAATCAACATACACATAGCAAAAGCTGCAACTACTCTCTCCGAGCTGAGCGAGAGTGTAGACCAACAGCAAACTGGCAGGGAACACATTCCTTCATCCTTTGTACATTCCTCTACAGTGTTTAGTTCTTACAAAAGACATGAAAAAAGGCTTAATATTCTCCATCTCTACTGCAACCAATACAAATTATGCATCTGCTGATAGGACATCCCCAACCTAAGGGGTATTAGAGTATGCTAATATTGTCAGCATGCCTTCGATACTTAATCAATGACATTGGTATTAGTTTGGCCACGTTTATTGGATGGATGTTATCTATAATCCCATGTACATTATTTTCAGGGTGAGCTGGCCACTGCGTCGCAACTTGTTGGATCTCCGTACATCTGCTTCAACTAAATCTATGTGAGATAATGAAGCTACCAGCTGTTGATATAGACGGCCAGTTGATAGGAGCTGATGAAGACCTCTGGAGGCTGACTGTTCTGCAAGGTATGAGGCGAAACTGAAGGTTCAACTGGCTGAATGAAGATCAAGAGGAAGCCAGTAAAAGGTGCACCTTCTCAGTCCTGCCTTCATCTGCAGCAATGCAGCAGAGTCTGCCATGCTAGAGTGGAGTTCCTGAAACATGCCAACAAGGCATTGACTACCAAGCTGTAAGCCACTGTCCTGCAGGACAGAAGCCTGCTGATCATAAGATCATAGATCATGTGACAGGAGCAGGATTAGGCTATTTGGCTAATCAAGTCTACTCCGCCATTCAATCCTGGCTGATCTATCTCTCTCTCCTAACCCCATTCTCCTGCCTTTTCCCTATAACCACTAACACCCGTACTAATCGCCCGTACTGATGATGCACAAGGGCTCTTGGGCATGCAGACTGATGTCATATGGCATGTAATGTAAGTTCATAAGTAAATGTGCATAAACTGCACGGGTCATTTATAACAAAACTGACCTTAACTGGAGGGGTTGGATGTGATTCTGTATTAGTTAAAGGTGACTTTGTTTCTCTTATCCATAGCCAGAGCATCCAAGGCAGTGATCTTCTAAATATTTTGCTTGGTATTTGTTCCCACCCACCGTCCTTTATTACCCCACAAATTGCTGCCAATACTGTTTGGGACACTGTTGCTGGAGTCCTCAACTATATATCACTGGGATCGAGCTGAAATGCATGTCCAAACAGACCCTTCACCCCCAACACCGTTTTTTTTTTTAACATCCCATAGTCATTTCCCTCATTATTTTAGCACCCATGTCCCAAATCCTTGTGTTCCCAACTCCAGTTCTGACTTCAGATCTGACACACACTCATCTGCTACCTATGAGCTACCTGGATTTGAAAATCAAAAAACTACAAATGCTGGAAATCTGATTTAAAAATAGAAACTGCCGCAAATATTCAGCATGTCAGGCAGCATCTGTGGAAAGAGAAACAAGGTTAAGATTTCGTCATAGACCATTTGTTAGAACTGGGGAGAAAAGAAAACAAGTCCATTTTAAATTCCAGAAAAGATGTGGAACGGATAGATTGGACAAAGGTAACATCCTTAAAGGTTGCTGAAATATCCTATTTGACAGATGAATGAGGACTGTTAAACAGATAAATATGAATAAGAAAGCAGCAACTCTGTTTCTCTGTCACAGATGCTGCCTAATCTGCTGAGTGCTTCCAGCATTTTCTGTTTTCATTTCAGACTTCCAGCATCCACAATATTTTTGATTTTCACTTGAACGTCAATTCACGGCCACCTCTCTTTAAGGAAGTCCTACCATGTAGCAACTCTACTCCTCCCTCCAATGCGATATCCATCTGTCTTTTCTGCCTTGTTTGCCCTCAGTCACTTGTTTCGTTTTTGTCCATTATATAGATCATCCATCTATAATGTTGGCACAGCTCTACACCCCTACAGTTCTACATTTTGCAGCTTTCATATGCCATTCTTCGTTCTTCGTAATCACTCACTCCCCCCCCCCAACTGTCCACAACTTACAGGTTCTAAATGTGAAAAAATGTGTGTTTGTGATAATTGGCCCAGCATTATCAGGATCAAGTTGAGGCCTGTGACCAGGTATTCAGGCCAGAGGAGGATGATGGTGAGGTTGGGGGGAGGGGAGGGAGGTGAGGAGGGGAAGGAAGGAAGGAAGTCTGTGGCCAGCAGATTTGGCTTCCAGATAGATACTTTGGCTGCCACTTAGGTTGTTGCTTGGAAAGATAGATTCATAGCTGTTTTCTAAGATACAGTTAACCTCACACCTGGCAATCAACAGTTTCAAAGCAAGCATGGCTGATACCTGTCATCTGCTGCCTGTGGAGATGAAGATCACACATGGCCCTAAATCTTTTTAGCTCTGGATCATTGCAGATGGCAGCCACAAATCACAGCTCACATCTTAACGTGCCATCAACTGCACCATCTCATCCATTCTTTGATACATCATCAAAGCTCTCCAGTTAATGGGGTCATTAATCCATATTTCACCAAATGGATATTAATTTTATCCTTCATTTTTCTTTCTAAATGTTTCCTACTTACCAACATTAAATAAATAAAACTTCAGTAAATAAAACTGCAGAAACTGAAAATCTGGGTTTTGATGATGAATTATTGGCCTGGAAGGGAGATTCTATTTCTCTCACCACACAAAATTGCCTGATCTGCTGAGTATTTCCAGCATTTTCTGTTTTGACATTAACGATCGGCTTCATTGATTGCAAGGTTTATCCTTCTCCCTTTTTTGGAAAAAAAAAGGTGTAACATTTGTGACCATCTAACACATAGCTTTGGCAAATCCTCTTCCTTGATAAACACTAAAACAGTCTTGGTAGACAGCCTCACCTCTTCATTCTGACATTTAACTAGTCAAATTGCACCTCTGACAAAAGACCTCTGGATTCTGTATTTACAGAATGGACCAATCTATCGATCTTATTTCCTTGTTCAGTGATCTTACAGTATCTGTGTTATTTTTTTAATATTCAGCTCAATTCTCCCAATATTACCAAGCATACTTTTGCTTTTTGCTTTTTAAGGCCATTTAGAACGGAGATGAGGAAGAACTTTTTCAGTCAGAGGGTGGTGAAGGTGTGGAATTCTCTGCCTCAGAAGGCAGTGGAGGCCAGTTCGTTGGATGCTTTCAAGAGAGAGCTGGATAGAGCTCTACAAGGATAACGGAGTGAGGGGGTATGGGGAGAAGGCAGGAACGGGGTACTGATTGAGAGTGATCAGCCATGATCGCATTGAATGGCGGTGCTGGCTCGAAGGGCTGAATGGCCTCCTCCTGCACCCATTGTCTATTGTCTATTGTCTATTGTCTATTGTCTATTGTCTTCCTTTGTTTCCTTTTCTCCTATAAGCTCTGACATTGGTTACCCTCCTTAGCCTCCTTGTTGAAATATACACAGAACCAAGCTACCTTGACCTAAAGACCACTACTTTATTTGCCTAACTTCATGCCATTCAACATACATTCTGAGTTATTCCCAGTTCTGTTCTGCTGGGAGTGGTGGCTTTGCCAGGTTGAAGAGGCATCGGCAGGATTTTCATAAGTGATCATAAGTGATAGGAGTAGAATTAGGCCATTCGGCCCGTCAAGTCTACTCTGCCATTCAATCATGGGTGATCTATCTCTCCCTCCTAACTCTATTCTCCTGCCTTCTCGCCAAAGCCTCTGGCACCTGCACCTAATGCTGATTTTGAACACCCCAGTGTGGTGAAGAATTACAGGATATTATAACACTTTATAAATTACTACTAATGGCAGGTAAATCTACATCCCTGTTTTTTCTTATATAACAGTTGCGAATTATGTTCCTTTGAGCATAATACAAGAGAATGATGCTCCTTTGCACATGACAAGAAACTATCGATACAATTGAAAATATTGTACGACTCTCACAAATTGCCTTAAAATGTAAAGTTTCTGATCTGAAGAGAGAGAGAGAGATCATTGAAGAGTGCACAGTAATAAAAGTTCGGTGGAAGCCTTTTCAAAGGTTATCAAACTTCTTAAACTGCTTGAGTTAGCAAAGTCATTGCCTTTTGATGCAGAGGGAAAAACCTTTCAATCGAAACTGTCGACAGAGAACAGTTGCGAGTTTCACTGAGAGAAGCAGAATTCAAAATAGCTCCATTATTGTTTTCGGAGCAAACTCCACAAAACTGAATGTTCTCTGAGGGAAAACTGTACAAGATACTTGGAAAAAATATCAACTGCTTTGCAGGAGTTTGTAATTCAGCAAACCCAGCGCATCTGAACTGCATGTAGCAAGTTCCAGTCTGACAAAGGTCTTCAACCTTAAACCATTAACTCTGATTTTCTTCCCACTGATGCAGTCTCACTTGCAAACATTTTCCTTTTTTTATTACACATTGCAAGTGTTGAAGCCGGTACAGATATCAACAATAACTATGAAGATCCTGAATGCATATCTGGAATATATTACAATCCATTAAGGGGTGAAGCAAATATTTGCAACTTGCAAATTAATTAGTTGATACAGCAATCCGTCAATGTGTTCAGTAAACAAATCTTTATTCGATGTCCCATTCTGTGAAGAAGTGCCAGAGTATTTTCTTATTGTTGCACCACACATTGCCAGTTCAGAGAACATTTTCATTACAAAAGACACCTAGGAGTGTAAAGGCAATGTTCTATATAACCTTTGGTAATGGTGATCTTCTGCATTTCAATACATTGTCAATTCTTCATATGTAGGCACTGCGTCTGTGACCTCTACTACTGACCCTACTAGTTGCGAAGAGGTCACAGAACAGTATGTCAGCATGAACACACCATCCAGGAGGAAATCACTCAGCAAAATCAAAGCTCCATTGATGCAACATGTCACCCTTTCCTCCAATTCGACGACACTGAAAAAATCATTCACGCTTTCATTTCCTCCCGCCTAGACTACTGCAACTCCCTACACACTGGGATCAGCCAATCTTCCCTGTCCCGCCTGCAACTAGTCCAAAACGCCGCAGCGAGACTCCTGACGGGTACCCGTAAAAGGGACCACATCACGCCGATTCTGGCCTCTCTCCACTGGCTCCCTGTACGGTACAGAATCAACTTCAAGCTCCTCCTATTCACATATAAAGCCCTAAATGGACATTCCCCCCCCCCCCCCCCCCCTACATCAAAAATCTTCTAACCCACCTCTCTAACTCCAGGTCCCTCAGGTCGGCCGACTTGGGGCTACTCACTATTCCGCGGTCTAGGCTTAAGCTCAGGGGTGACCGCGCTTTTGCGGTTGCAGCTCCTAGACTGTGGAACAGCATCCATCTCCCCATCAGAACTGCCCCCTCCATCGACTCCTTTAAGTCCAGGCTCAAAACCTATTTCTACTCCCTAGCGTTTGAGGCTCATTGAGGAGGCGCTGTGAACTGTTTTGTATGTGCTGTTATGTTTGCGTGCTACTGTATGTTTCATTTTTTCCTTAGTACCTAATCAGATGTACAGCACTTTGGTCAACGTGGGTTGTTTTTAAATGTGCTATACAAATAAATTGACTTGACTTGACTTGACTTGACCCAGTCCAATTAATCAAAAGAACCAAAACATACCGCAGTAACCATGCCCTTCCTCACATACACTGAAGATTTGCACAAAGTTTTTGATGAATATATGATTGTATCTACTTCAGATCCAATGCTATGGGATGATTTCATTGTCAACCAACAGTCACAAATGGAATATTTTAGAGATGTTGCTCATGATGACCATCAAGGAATAGTGAAAATGACTCCAATTATTGATGGAGTACATATGGTTTCCAGAAACACAAAGTTAACACTTAAATACCATGTTAAGCAACCACAATGAATACAGTAAATGCAATAAATGATACAAATGCTGGTATTACCCAATGGGCTATGGATAAACATTAGTGTTTTTGCTTTGTTGTTCTCAGCTCTGGTGATCAATTGTTTATTTGTTGTTGATGACAATAGTAAATTCTCTATTGCAGAATTTGTCAGTTGTACATCTGCAAAAGCTTCTATTGAGCTTGATAATTTCTTCGTCCCATTTGATGTTCTACAACCAGTAAAGACCTAAATTGGATCACTTTTCAATAGTAATGGCTTCAGGAAACTTGTTGCCAACTTTGGCTTCACACATTGTAAAAGCACACTCACGCAAAATAGAGATAATTATGCACACAGGAAAAAAAGTTATGCATACTGTTCTTGTCCAAGGCAAATCACTTGAACATTACTGCTTCTTACAAAATTACAGTGCAATATTATATTCAGTGATGGAAATAATATCAGCTGCAGTGGTCCAACATCCCAATATAATCCACGATCAATACATCCAATGATTTGCAATGCATCACACAATGCATCATGCTTCACCCCTCTATGGGCACTCAAAACTCCCCCAGCATCACTGCATCTGCAAGGGATAGTGTCAATGTCAAAGAATAAACTGAGGAATCTTAGTTGACACAAGAACCAGTGCTCTCACTTCCTAAAATCGTTCGATATAATCAATTATGCAAGTGGAAGTCACCTTCACATCTGAAAGAATCAATCACACAAGACGTAATATAAAGACAAAGAAGATCAGAATATTCATTTCCATTAACATGTGGAGGGATGCAGTCTGAAGAAGGGTCTCGACCCGAAACGTCACCCTTTCCCTCTCTCCTGAGATGCTGCCCGACCTGCTGAGTGACTCCAGCATTTTGTGAATAAAAACCTTCGATTTGTACCAGCATCTGCAGTTATTTTCTTACATTATCTTTATGCCATGTTAGTACAAAGATATGAAAGCACAAGCCATCAGATTCAAGAACAGCTTCTTCCCTGCTGTTATCAGACTCGTGAACGAACGTCCCATATGCTAAGGATGTATGTTCGGTCATCCAATTTTCTATATTGCGGCCCTTGCACTTTTATATCCGCATTTTCCCTGCAGCTGTAACACTACATTCTGTTTTCCTTCGCTTTTTGCACTATTTGTTGTCCTCGTGTATGGATTGATTTACCAGGATAGCACGCAAAAGAATGTTTTTCACTGTGACATGTGACAATACCATTTCCAATATATTTTCCTTTTAGGTACACTATATATATTCTGTTTAAGACTGTATAATTCAATGCATGTCCAGTACCTGCCAGATGGTAAAAAGAGAAAGCAGCCATTGTTTACAGTAGGCTCAGCAGTAAGGCTAGGTTCAGGGTCCACATGTCACAGCTTACATTGTCCAACCCCTGAAAACAGTGTTCAGAGTGTTGCCTTTTTCGGCATGGAATGGTACTTGTGCCGCCACTGAAGTGGGTGCAAAGAGTGGTTGTGGGCACACACAGGACATCACAATTGGACATCACCATTGGATGGAGCTCTACAGTTGCACTACTTGGTTGTCCACTTTGGAGCTGAATTACTTATCTAGGAGTAACTTATTTTCACCAGGAAAGTAATATATTTATAAGAGAGCCTGTGCAAGTTAAGGCTGGAATACTGTTTTGAAAGAACATAGAAACATAGAAACATAGAAAATAGGTGCAGGAGGAGGCCATTTGGCCCTTCGAGCCAGCACCGCCATTCATTGTGACCATAGTTGATCATCCACAATCAGTAACCTGTGCCTGCCTTCTCCCATCTCCCTTGATTCCACTAGCCCCTAGAGCTCTATCTAACTCTCTTTTAAATTCATCCAGTGAATTGGCCTCCACTGCCTTCTGTGGCAGAGAATTCCACAAATTCACAACTCTCTGGGTGAAAAAGTTTCTTCTCACCTCAGTTTTAAATACTCCCCTTTATTCTTAGACTGTGTCCCCTGGCTCTGGACTCCCCCAACATCGGGAACATTTTTCCTGCATCTAGCTTGTCCAGTCCTTTTATAATTTTATACATCTCTATAAGATCCCCTCTCATCCTTCTAAACTCCAGTGAATACAAGCCTAGTCTTTCCAATCTTTCCCCATATGACAGTCCCTCCATCCCAGGGATTAACCTCGTGAACCTACGCTGCACTGCCTCAATAGCAAGGACGTCCTTCCTCATATTAGGAGACCAAAACTGCACACAATACTCTAGATGTGGTCTCATCACGGTCCTATACAACTGCAGAAGGACTTCTTTGCTCCTGTACTCAAATCCTCTCGTTATGAAGACCAACATGCCATTAGCTTTCTTCACTGCCTGCTTCACATTCAAGGAATATTGAAACATGGTGAGACCTCACCTTTAGTGCCATACTAAATATACCTACACATTTTTTAATCGTTATGTGAGATGGAATGCATGTTATATTTTAGGGTTGATGGATTAGCATATACCAAGCAGGCCACTTTGTCCCTTCAAGGCAAACAGCTACTATAATATTGTACATTGCCTTTGACTATTGAGAAAATGCTGACAGCCATCACCTCTGGTAAAAGATCGTACCTTTTCGCAAAGCCGTAGGATTCATTAGCACTGCCAATGCCAAGCAGAAGGTACAGGCACCATTGCTTCCAAAACGTTTCAACTGTGACAGTCTTGGAACTCAATTGATGAGTGTGGAAATTCTCTGCTGTATTCCAGGTAGTAGCACCTCATCCAACAATCACAAGATAAAAAACACAAGAAAACGGGAGCAGGAGTAGGTCACCTGGCCCCTCAAGCTTGCACTGCCACATGCTTCAACCTCTCTTCAGTGAGTTCCACAGAACACTAAGTTCTTTCAAAAATGTATCTGCCTCCTTTTTAAGTACCTTGAAAGATTGCTTCCACAGCCCTCTGGAGGATTCCAGAGATTCAGCACCCTCTGCTAGAAAACATTCTTCTACATTTCAGTTAAATGAACATTGCCTTAATACTTACCCAAACTATCTCAACTAACATTATTCAACCTCCACCTTCCCCTGAACCAGTTCTCCCAACACTCTCCTATAATATGCAACACGCTGTCATTAATCTTGCCAATATTTACTTAAACTATAATATTATGGACCACACAACTCACTTTTACCCTTTATTACATAACTGTAATATGACTCCATTCAGTGCAATGGTTGCAGCAAGATACCTGATAATTGCAATAGGCTTCATGAGAATGTTAATCCTAGGTTTCACATTGACAAGCATGTTGTGCTTTGATTGTTGGATTTTCTTTTACACTGGCTCTAAAATTTCCATGTTTGAGGCTTCATTCAAATGTGAGCAGTAACCTCCCACTTCATTGAATGATTTTACTTGTTAATATTTAAATAATATTTCAGCATGCCCAGAAATAGAAATATATTTTAGGATTGCCGCAGTCATTGGTTTAACTGCCCCATGTTGGTGAGATGGTGTTCACCAGCAGAATTCAGCAGAGGAACAATAGCCATGCTTTGGTTTAGGATTTAACAATCAAACCAATACTTTGAAGCATTTAAATAATGAAATAAGAGCAAGTAGACTATGTACAATGTTCAAATTTTAACTTTCTTACTCGGTAGAGTATAATAAAAAATAGTTTTTATATAGCATTGTTATATCATGCCATATTATGTGAATATCCATCTACAAATGCAGGTTGTTTTTAAAAATCTTTCTTCCTTCACTCTGAAAATTAATTATCCAGAATACATTTGGAAATTTCAGATTTATGTGTATAATTTGTAAATGAATAGAAAAAGTATGCCTTATAGATGCTTTTTTCCATTGTAATATAATGAACTAAAATATTAGTCTGTAGTTACTTCATTGTTTATCCCATCTAATCCAGTGCAAAAGAATTAAACAGATGACATCAAGCCAATTCTTAATTAAAATCATTTTATCCTATTACATTATCTGTCAAATAATGAACCATGCATCGAATCTACATGGATAAGATCTTGAGTATAGTGAAACTCTGAAAATCAGTTTCTCGTGTTGCCTGATTAGCAAAGATTCTGGACTCAAAAAACAAACTGCTAGAGGAACTCAGCAGATGAACCAGCATCTATGGAGGGAAATGGACCAAGTAACCAAGGCTGGAGCTGATAAGCAGAGGACAGTAGGGTGCAAATGGTGAAATTTGATTTAAAAAAAGAAAGGTGAGGAGTGAAATGTGGAACCATGGAGAGGGATGATAGGTAGATCAGAACAGAGATGAAGGGTAAACAAAAATGGAGAACACGTGGTATGTGGGGGATGGGTTATGAGCAGATGGAGGTGGGCAAAGGATCTATGTGATGGGGTGGGGGAAGTGGAAAGAAAGATGTGTATGAGAAGGTGGGGTGGGGTGGGGTGGGGTGGGCCGCAGTTTTACTGTAATACGTGCAGGAGGATGAGGGAGGAACTTATAGAGGTATACAAAATCATGAGTGGAATAGATCGGGTAGACGCACAGAGTCTCTTCTCCAGAGTCAGGGAATTGAGAACCAGTGGTCATGGGTTTAAGGTGAGGGGGGAAAGATTTAATGGGAATCTGAGGGGCACCTTTTTCACACAGAGGGTAGTGGGTGTATGGGATGTGCCGCTGGAGTTGCGGCAAGTAGTATTGCAACATTTAAGAAACATTTGGACAGGTACATGGATAGGACAGGTTTAGAGGGATGTGGTCCAAACATAGGCAGGTGGGATTAGTGTAGATGTTTCATGTTGATCGGTGTGGCCGAAGGGCCCGTTTCTACACTGTATGAATCTATGACTCTATGAGGTGCTTATAGAATCTAAGGTTCATAGCAGCTTGTAGAACACTTTGCACTGGACGAATGACTGCATTATATTTATATATTGACTGAATCGCTTATTTTTTGTGACTCTAGAGTTTAACCTTTTGGAACTTGAAAAAGAATAGTCCATTGAATCTTTGGGAAAATTTAATATTGCTGTATGTTTTGCACTGTTCAGTGCTAAAGTCCAAATATTTGCTGCATGCCTAAGTAAAGTGTTATTGAGATATTTACTGCATCAGTGTTACATACCAATGAATTGTGAAATTCTGTCAAATGAGCCTGGAATCCCAGTGAAACATATAATTTCATGTCAATGTCTACTTTATGAGCCATAAGCTGGTGTGATCTTTGGACCTCAAATTCATTAAGGTAGTGATCACTTTGAATTAGCTGCACATCATCGGTCTTGAGAAATCAAACATATTTCTTTAAATTATCCAGATTCAAAGCCATCTGGTCAGCCCTATTTCTTTGAAAACCCAGCTCAAAGGAAACTCAGTAATAACTGGAGTGTTATAGAAGAGATCAGTAGTAACCAGTACTGATAAAAGTGATCATTCAACCAAAAGCTCTTAATTTGCTTCATAAATTTCATGCAATGAATCAACTAAAATCCCTGCATTTCTCCAGTTCTGATAACAGGAAGGTCAGGTTCATCTGCACAAACATGTTAGTGTGTTACCATAATTTATCATCTAGTTGCTAAATTGAAATCAAAGCTACGAAGATATCTTCTTGTAACAAACATAACAGTATTGCAGATACTGTGGGTCTTCTGGAAGTATCATGTAATCTTACACCATAGAAATAGCCCCTTTGGTGCATCTTGCCCCTGTCAGTTCTTTAAAAGAGCTTCTAAAAATCATTGACCTGAAAAGTTAATTGTGTTTCTTCTCACAGATGCTTCTTGACCTGCTGTGAATTTCCAGCAATTGTGCTTGGATTTATTTGAAGGTCACACCCCTCTTAGTTCTATAGTTTTCTTAAATCAGTTCAAAATTAAAAAATATATATTGAACACTTTTTGAAGAAAAAGGATTGAATGGAATTGAGTGGAATATTATTCATTTTATCAGTAACTAACCATTTCACTCTTTTAGTCTACCAAATGATCAGAGAAGAACCCATATTATTCCCTACATAATTATTATGCTGCAGTCCATGGAAGACATCAGAGCTGTTTTTCCAATAAAATAGAACAAATGGTGTCACCAACAGCATAATACAGTTAAATCAAAGCAGGTTTATAATGACAATGATGGTTAGTTGGATCAAACTTATTCCGTCTTAATTTTGCATTAATTTCAATTAGCAGTATAATTCTAACAGTACTGGGCAACCCTTGATTTCAAACACAGAATGTATTAAAGTACGTACAATATTTAATATTTGCTCAATCCTTTTGAGAATGTTATCACATTTTTAATGCCGCTTTGCAAGTGTCATATTAATTTTAAATGTACCATTCTCAAACAATTTAAGGTACCTGTGTAAAGGATTTCAGCAAGGGGAGAGAAGGATCCTTCTTCATATTTTTTGTACTGTCTGTGAAAACAATTTTGCCAGCATCAGGTATTCTGGAATGGAAAATGAAGACAAAAACTGAATAAAATGAATTTTCTCAACATTATAAATGCACATATCCTTAAATCTGTAGATATACATAGAGTTAGATTTAGCTCTTTGGGCTAAGGGAATCAAGGGAAATGGGGAAAAAGAAAGAACGGGGTACTGATTTTGGATGATCAGCCATGATCATTTTGAATGGCGGTGCTGGCTCGAAGGGCCGAATGACCTACCTCTGCATCTATTTTCTATGTTTCAATGTCTATGTCTAAATCAATACAAATTTAAGGATTTTAATCGATGATTATAATTTCTTAAAAAGCTTAATATCGTTGAGCACAAAGATAGAATAAGGTCCTTGTAAAATATGAGTTTAGTGTCTCATCTATAGAAATACACACACACATACACACACACACATATATATATATATATATATATATATATATATATATATATATTGTGGCATACACCTATTTTTCAATCATACAACCTAATTTTGCAATTAACTATCTTGACATTCTCAAATATAAATCAGATACTAAACTCAAATTTTACAAGGACTATTTTCTATCTGTGTGCTCAAGCTTTTCAAGAAAATGTTATCATCATTAAATTTCAACGCATTGTCTTATTGTGCTCTGTTTCTATCCCAACTTGGTATCATCTATCCCAACTTGGTATCATCTATGAACTTAGCAGAAGTAAGCAAATCTACATTTTCAATTGATGTATATATTTTTTAATTAGTGAAGGAACTTAAGTGTAGGTTCTAATCTAACTATAAAATAAGTTGTTATGTTTCAGAAAAGTTATTTAAAATCAAGTTACTCATCGACTGCAATTGATAGGATGACTTAAAATGCTTGTTTTCAACTGGATTCATCAATCTTTACCATGTTACCACATCTTTTTGCACATATTTCATTCGTTGTTCTTTATCTCTCCACATCACCTTCTATATCTCTTGTTTCTCTTATCCCTAACCGGTCTGAAGAAGGGTCTCGACCTGAAATGTCACCCATTCCTTCTCTCCAGAGATGCTGCCTGTCCCGCTGAGTTACTCCAGCTTTTTTGTGTCTATCCTTGGTTTAAACCAGCATCTGCAGATTCCTTCTTAAACATAACAAAGTATATATTTAAAAACAGATTATTGAGAGGAATCTTGAATGTTAGCAAGGGCAATGTAAATTTCAAAAAAGTTGCAATTTAGGGAAAATTTTGAGCCAAGCCTTTTCATTACACCCAAAACATAGATTCAGCCCCATTAAAATCAGGAGAATAGAATGTAGATGAAAGTTTCCCTTTACCACTGCTAAATGCAACCATAATGTCATTTAAAAAACAGAAAACATTGTATGGAATAAATTAAATATAAAATAAAAAGGAACAGTGTACCTCTGCTTAGTTGGAGAGAAACAAGGTTTAGTTATTGTAAACATCAATTCATTCTCAGGGTACTCAGTGTCTGTGAAGTGAAGGTGACTCTTGGTGATGTGTCTGATTTCTGTTTCTTTCACTACTAAGTATCGGGTTGCACCATCAACCTCTTTTGGCAACTGGTCCTTCACTGCAGTTACATGAATCACTGCCACCTGGAAGATAAGAAAGATGGCAATGAATGATTAATATTGCTTTGTGGCTAAGTGACAACAAAAAATACCCCCAACGTAATCAAGAGATATTTGGCTCTGCAGCACCTGTTGTTTGTGTGCCAGCTACTGATTTGCCTTGTGATTCATGTGCACACATTTAAAGCCCCTCTTACAAAAGAGGGGAAAGCAAGTTAGTGATGTGCCTGTCATATCTGGAATAGATGGTTTTCTGTGCAGGCTACGAAATGTATGTTTAAGGCGTATACATTCAAGGACACAGTAGAACAAGTGAGTATTAATCCTGAATCCTGATGGATGGATAACGTTGGTGGATAAATAAAGCTAGTGAAGCAGTTGGAAGATGTGGTTTGTTCACTGACCTTGACCAAGCATGTGAGGTGAATTAACTTCTTGCAGCATTCCATCCATGTCCTCGGGTCATGCTCCTGGTCTTGACTTTGCCAGCTGTCTTCTTCCACTGTTGTTTTACTCTGTGCCTGGAGGTCTTCCTTGCACCCTGATGGTACAAGACCTCTCTCTCCCTGTACACTTATCTACCAAGGTTTTCTATGGTGTGGCAAAAATCTAGGTGCTACTAATGTTCAGTCAGAGCAATTTGGTAGGACTTTGGAAATGACTTCCACCTCTAGATGCAGCCATGTAGCACTTCCACGTTAGGAGCAGTCTTTAATTAGCTCTACCCAGTTTGAAGGAATACTGGCTCTCAGTAAACCTGGTGACATGCTCTGGCTTCAAATGGTGCGGTAAGCCAGAGCATGTTTTTGTGGGTTATCTGACATTCAGTCAAATATTTGGTTCCAACAGCCACTGCTATTATATTTACTATTACTTTCAGATATTTTATGCTCTGTAACATTATGAAGAGACGCCTCATTTGATCTGTAATTATTCCTACCTGGGGATCAGAAAGGTTGGGTGGATCATGATTATCAGACAGAATAAACTCAGATGAATCTTCAAAGACCTCACTTCCAAAATGATGATAGTAAATCATCATTTACTATCATTGCTTGTGGAAACCATGACACCATACAGGCACATGAATGTAGTTTGTTGTGAACGGGAATCGTGTATCAGAACTCTAGAACAATAACTGGTAATATTTGTAATGAGAATGCTTTTGGTGCAACCGTTAACGCAAAGACCTTTCTTTTTAATGACAATGTGATAGAGTTGATGGAGGTGAAGGTCGTAGGAACATTTCACAATCAATGTGGTACTTATGCTGCCAAACTAATTATGCAAGGGCAGACACAAAGTAAGTCTAAGGGAGGCAAGAACATCAAGTGCTCAAGAAAAGAGTAGGAAGCCAAAAAATAGTACAACGTTAAGGAGTTTCTTCACTAAATCAGTGTTCAGGCTCCTCTGCTCTGACTGTATTTCTTCAACATTAGCTAATTAGATGGCACATTAGAATACAAACTTGTATTTCAGCAGAATAATTATTCTGTTTTTTGGATTCTATTAATCTAAAATGCATTAAGCCAGTGCTTGAGTACAATAATTCATTCTCAGTTCTGAGGTCTTAGAACTGAAACTTTAACTCTTTTTCTCTTCCCTCAGATGTTGCCTGATCTGCTAAGTGTTTCCAGGATTTTATTTTTTTTACTAAACTAGTACAATACTTCAAAGTACCAAAAAGATATATAGTGTAATGATGATGGCAAGGAGCTAAATTGAGTTTTGTACTGTCCATACTTTTAAATTGTGCAATAAAGATTAAAAATGGGTTCCAAAGGGAAATGTGTAAGGTGTAATTGTGGTGAAAATATTTGGTTAGAGAGACCTGATATACTTTAGCAATACACAGAAAAGGATCATAATTTCACCTAAGGTCTAATGTTAATTTATTGACAGGACCACTGCTCTTGAAATCCTGAAATCACTTTGCTTCCTCCTAACTACAGTAAAGAGACATCTTAATATCACCTTCCCTATTAAGTGATGCTGCCACGGCTGAACTTCAAAGCAAAGACATGGATGGTTACTGGAGCCTGTGGCTATCAAGGTGGATGCAGTTATGAATGTTACTGCTTCTGGCCTCTTACAAGCGCCTACTGCATCTCACCGTTTGCAGCTCATTGCTACGTATGAGATACACGTGGTAACACAGATTGCACTGTGTTACTGAATAACGCACTCTGCCTAGATGAGGAACTCTAAAAGGATGAGGAGAAAAATGGGGAATTCCATTATAGATCGTCTCTTTCTACACAAAACCCAAGCCATACCAGTAAACTCAACCATATTTTCTTATTCAATAAACAGTCCCTAACTCCTGTCATTTCTTGAAGATCATCCTCTGTCCAACAGCACAAAAAAATATGTACATCCCACCTTTCATGAAGATCATGTCCTGTCCAACTGCACAAAAATTAAAATGCACATTCCAACACAACGTTGTGCCTTCCTAAGGGATATTCTTACATGCACCTTCATCCTCCTTTGAAATTTACACTGTAGCTCTTACATGGCTGATGGAAGGCTTCTGACCATCAAATAAACAGATTGCAGATGGCTCAAGCAGTTTACAAAATGACAATTAGTTAGCTCTGGGCCTAGTTAACCTGGCCATGGACTAAATATTGTTATCTTAGACTACATTATTCGTGACTGGCTGTGTGGCAAGGATGTGGCAAGGATGTGGCAAGAACAGTAGAAGTTACTTTCAGTTTTGTTACCTCAATGGCCGACTTACAGAGGACTACCAACAAATGATCATTAGCTTGAAAGATTAGCTCTATGTTTTTCTCTCTTCACATCTAAGACCTGAATCACTGGGCATTTCTAGCATCTTAAGTTCTTAATTCAGATTTGCAGCATTTGCAGCTTTTTGGAGGAGGACTGCTCACCCAGAGGAGCCTCGTTTTCATTCCAGTAATCTCAGTGGGACAACAATCAGGTGAGGATTACAAAAAGCCAACAAAGGTCCACATTGAAAATCATCTCGTTTGAGTCTGGTCTAGCTTACAATATGATGAGCAAAAGCCAACCCCTGCTTGTTACAGAGGATAGTTAACTTGATGTCTGAAGAAGGATCCTGATACAAAATGCCACCTATCCATGTTCTCCACAGATGCTCCTGAGCCGCCGAGTTACCCCAGCACTTTGTGTCTGTTTTGGTAAACCACATCATCAGTTCCTTGTGTCTATATATCTTATGAATCTACCAATGTGTTATTAATTTTGTTCACTTACCTATTTACTGTGTAATAAACTAGCTTTTCTTTTTGCAAGTCTAAGGTGCAATTATGCCTACCAACGTCAATGCGGTTCAAGAGAACGGAGTGATATAACTCAACATGGCATTGATTTGGGTTACTGAACCAGAGAAAATATCCAAAGACACAAAAATAGCAAGCATATTTAAATGTGTTAGAAGTAGCAGAGGAGGCTTTCCATTATATTACTGAACCATGGAAGGCAATTCTAAACCATTTGCCTCCAGTATCGAGACACAGAACATGTCCTATGCTCCTAACTGTTAGACCATAACTGACCGAAGACGTTGTTAACCAGGAACTATGATTGTTTTGAATCCTCTTACTGTTTAAGATGGACATTTAATCATGATATTCCCTGGATCAGAAATCACCAAATTGATCAATATAGAAAAGGAATGTTTGGTCTTCTGATTCAACATAAAATAAAAATACTACATTTATGTTAAACTTATAACATAATCGAACATTGATGCTTTGCACTAACTTTGCTGCAAACAATACAAAATGTTTTTGCTGTTTAAAATTAGTGTTTTTTGTGGGTTATCTGACACTCAGTAAAATATTTGGTTCCAACAGCCACTGCTATTATATTTACTATTACTTTCAGATATTTTATTCTCTGTAACATTATGAAGAGACACCTCATTTGATCTGTAATTATTCCTACCTGGGGGTCAGAAAGGTTGGGTGGATCATGACTATCAGACAGAATAAACTCAAATGAATCTTCAAAGACCTCACTTCCAAAATGATGATAGTAAATCAGACCATGGAAGAGATCTCGCTGCAGAAAGCTATTTACAGGATAACCTGTAGAGATAAAGAAGAATAACACAGTAAGAAGCAGATTCCTTCCTCTTTAAATGTAACAGGTACAAAGATGAACATGGAGAAATGCAGATTAGTGTCTTCAATATTCCAGTACCTTTTATTCTATACAACTCTTAATCTTTTTCTGGGCAGATAACATATCCAGATGAAGTTAGTCACAAGAGTTATTTGCCAGGAAAAATTAATTAAGATATAAAAATTATTATTTCATTCCTTTAGCCCAAGGATCTGTGGGATTTAAAAAATAAAATCACACCTCTTTTGGATATTGTCTCTTACTAATTCACATGTTGTAGGACCCTACTACACCAGGAGTGAGCACATAAGGGTAGTTATCACATTTTATAAATAAGAATATATTTGCAAACTTTTGTTTGTAAACCAAAGGCCTGTTGATCTCTTGTTTTGACCTTTTGATAAGCACTGAGGAAACATGAGATCATAAAATCATGAAATCTAACCTGAATAATAATTGGAATTATTACTTTAAAAAACCAAATGGCCAACATTAAATTAGTTACATTCTCAATGAAGAATGGTTGTTTAGTGGATTGAAAAATCAGTGTCAATTAAGCAACTTTCTTCCTGATGTAGTAGGTGAAAATAAAATATATTATTTATCATATTCTGGATAATTAATTTTCAGAGTGAAGGAAGAAAGATTTTAAAAAACAACCTGCATTTGTAGATGGATGTTCATCAAGAAAGAGGATGGAGGACAGTGAGATCAATGTACGCAAGGGCAGTTTGAGATGTAGAAGGAGATGGTTTTGGGGCTCTTGAAGACCATTAGCTTGGATAATCCTCAGGGCCTGATGTAATCTATTTTAGGTTATTGAGGGAGACAAGAGAGGAGACTGCAGGGGTCTTGACAAAGATCTTTGTACATCCCCTTGCCATAGCAGTGGCTTAGAAACATAGAAACATATAAAAATAGGTGCAGGAGAAGGCCGTTCGGCCCTTTGAGCCAGCACCGTCATTCAATATGATCGTGGCTGATGATCTAAAATCAGTGCCCCTTTCCTGCTTTTTCCCCATATCCCTTGATTCCTTTAGCCCTAAGAGGACTGGACAGTAGTCAATGCTGTACCTTTGTTTAAGAAGGGAGGTAAAGATAATTTAGGAATTCACATGCCAGTGATCCTCACATCAATGGGAAGGAAGCTATTGTAGAGAATTCGTCACAATAGAATTTACTCGCATTTGAAGAGAATAGGCCAATTAGCGACAGTCAATGTTGTCCATGGCAGGTCATGTTTTACAAACTTGATTACATTTTTAGAGAAGATGACAAAGGTGATTGATGATGGTAGGGCAGTGGATGTTGTCTGCATGGATTTTAGTGAGGCATTTGATAAGATCCTACATAAAAGGCTAATCCAGAAGAATAATATTCATGGGATACATGGTGATTTGGGCGTTTGTATTTCAGAAGTGCCTTTTTCATAGGCGACAAGAGAGTTGTGGTGGAAGGGTGTCATTCTGGCTGTCAGACTGCAACCAGTGAAGTTCTGCAGGACTTCTGATGAGTTGGTGAGTAAATTTACAGACAATTGCTGGAGTTACAGACAGTGAGATGGGCTGTCAAAGCATACTATGGGATTTAGATCAGCTTCAGAAATGGACAATGAAATGGCAGATGGGATTTTAATCCGAGCAAGTGTGAGGTGTTATACTATGGGAATTCAAATGTAAGGGCAAAGCATTCAGTTACTGGCAAAACTCTTAACAGCAGTGATGTGCAGAGGGATCTTGAGGTTGAAGTTCATAGCTCCCTGAAAGTGGCAACACAAGTAGATAGAGTGATAAAGAAGCATATGGTATGCTTGCCTTCATCAGTCAAGGCATTGGGTATGTCAGGAACTTATGTTGCAGCATTGTAGGACTTTGTTAGATGACTATTTGAGTATTATATGCAGTTCTGCTCACCCCATTATAGGAAGCATGTGGAGGCTATAGAGAAGGTGCAGAAGAGATTTACCAGAATACTTAGGGGGTATTAGCTATATGGAGCGGTTTACCAAAGTTGTATCGTTTTCTCTGGAGTGTCAGGGGTTGAGGGGAGACCTGATAGAAGTATATACAAAAATGAGATACATTCAGATCCTTTTTCTCAGGGTGGAAATGTCAAATACTAGAAGATATAAGGTGAGAGGGGTAAAGTTTAAGGATGTGCAGGGCAATTTTTTTTTTACACAGTGGTTGCAGTGCAGTGCCAGCAGTGGTGGTGGAGGCAGATATAATAGTGACATTTATGAAGCTTTTAGATTGGCACAGGAATATGCAGAGAATTGAAGATATGGATCATGGAGATTAGTTTAACGTAGCATCATTTTCGGCATGAACACCGTGGGCCAAAAGGCTTGTTGCAGTGTTATACTGTTCTATGATCTATAACTGAAGAATCTACATAATGACTCAGGATTGTTGTAACAGAGGAGACAGTTCCGCTTATTGGATAACAAAGATATTTGGAAAAATTTGCTGGGAGATTTTATGTTGAGTTAATGTGGTTCTTACAAAGCAATATGAAGAAAACACATGTAAAAGACATGTACAAAGGTTCTTTGGGATTCTCATTTGATATTTATGAAGTACATTAATTTTTATGCCTTTTGGTTTCAGTAGCACTTACCTGGTAGATCTGGTGCCATTTTTGTCACAATCTCTCCAGCGCGTGGTAGAATTATAATCTTGTACAAAATGTAGTCATCACTAGAATCCAAATCAGAAGACAGTAACATATGGTCCTCTATTAATTTTGACTCTCCTTCTGCTAATTCAATAGCAATGTTGTTAATTAAGAAGGGAGGACTGTCATCTTTGGGCAAAATATTAACGGGAAATTTGTGTCTTGTTGCATGTTTACCATCAAAGATTCGAAATACAATATAATCTTTGGTTGTATCACTGTCGTCATGGTGATAATGCACAACTCCATCCATAATGTCTTTTATACTACACATGAATCCATTGGCACCTGATGACAGTACAAGTCAAAAACAGAAATCGTCTATGAAACGTGAGAGTAATCTGGTGAAGATTGCATTAAAATTTCATGCCATCACTTATCATCCATTTTATGCCAACATGACATAATTTACCAGTAAATGCTACAATAAGACATTTAGAAAAAAATTACTGTTCGAAATTGAAACTTCTAAATTATTGGGAAAGAATCCTTTAATGTAAGTTCAAATTTCAGATATTATTTCTGGTTGAAAATATTCACGTATGGGCCAAACATTTTTTGAGATCTCACGTTTTTTGAGATCTGGCCATCACTGGCAAGGCAGCATTCATTACCCATTTGAATTGTTCTGCAACAGGTGGTGATGAGCCACATTTATGAGCCATGACAATCTTCATAGTGAAGATGGTCCTGCAATCTGTTGGGAATGGAGTTCCAAGATTTCGATCCAGCAACACTGAAGGGCCAGAGATTTATTTCCAAGGCAGAACATGTGACTTGGAGGGAAATCTACACATGGTGGTGTTCCCATGCACCTGATGCCCTTATCCTTCTAGGTGGTAGAGATAGCAAGTCTGGGTGATGTTCTTCAGGTAACCTAGGTAAGTAATTTTACTCCATTTGGTAGATAGTATACATCGCAGCCAATGTGTGCCAGTGGTGGAAGGAATGAATGTTTGGGGAGATGAATGAAGAGCTAATCCTGGGAATTGCTTTATCCTGGGTGTTGGGAAGCACTGTTGGAATTGCCCTTGTCCAGCCTGGTGAAGAATAACTCATCACAATGCTGACTTGCCGTGTGGATGGTAGAAAAGTATGTGGAGTATCAGGAGGTGAATCATTCTCTGCAAAATATCCAGACCGTGATCTGTTCTTGTAGTCACCATATTTATCTAACTGGTCTGGTTATGTTAATTATGGATTTTTAAAAAAAGTTTCAGTCACATTGTCAAATAATAATAGTATACCAAATACATCTTTCCCCTCTTTTCAGGGGCTCAGCTGCCCAGCAGATCAGAGCTGAGTGAGACAAGCAGCTTTTACTTTAGTTTCATGATGCTGATCATCATATTTGTCAGTAGACTAGAGATTCATAAAATCTCTGTTATTATATCTGATTCTAAAACTCGCTGCCACTGTTTACCTTGCAGCCCTGTAGCACAACAGAGTTCAATATATACAAGCAGCTGACTTCATGCAACAGGTAACACATTTATTTTAATTTTGTTGTTTTTAAAGCTATTTTATGATAATGAAGATGATTAAAAATGTTAATGCCCTAATCATGTGCATTAACTCAGAATAATAAAGAACTCAGAATACTTTCCAAAAATATATTTATGTTAATTGTACCTAACATGAAGAGAGATGATTGCTAAAACCTTTGCTTTTTACCTTTAACTGTGAGCCTTCCATGCTGCAAACCTTCCACTACTATTAAACGTATTGCATTCATATTGTCATTGTCCACTATCTGGAAATTATCCCAAGTAATTGGTCGAGACTGGCCTTCCAACAAATTCAGACCTGCACAGATTAGAAATACCTGAATAAGCAAACCATTAAACAGGAGGTTTTCAAATATCAAGCTGTAAGTAGTTATAGATGTCTCATGTAACGGGAATAGAAATCCAGATAGGGCTCTTTCATCATTTTTATTCAATTTAAGATAAATCTGGAAATACCAAGATGACATTATGAAAAATAAGCACAAAGCTGTTAAATTGTTCTAAAGTATCCAAATGGTTCACAAATGTTCTTTATGCAAGGCAACCTGCTGTTCTTCTTTCGTCTGGCCAATATATGCAGATGGATGTACTCTTACTGGTACCCGGAATGGATCAGTAAGGCACCCAGTTACATCAATCCTTTTTCAGGGCAGCTGGCAATAGACGATAAGTACTGGCCATGCGTTGCAACCATAGCTCTGGTTGAGAGTGAAAAATAAACAATGCTCTTGATAGCCATTTAGGAAGAAGACAGGAGAAGCTGAGAAAGAGAAACCTTGTAATCGAATAAATGAAGGAAACAATATGAGTCCCAAGTTGAAAATATGACAGTATCAACTTGACTTGCAGTCAGGCTTGAGGTGGAATTACACAGTGGAGCTCACAACCCAGAGATATGAACAGTAAATGCTCTAATTTTAAGTAACGTCCACTTACTCCCCTGCCCCCCCACCCCCACCCTAGTTATTTCACCAGTTCCACAGTTCTCCACATGGTTTTCCTCTTGGGATCACACCTTCCCTAGCCAACACTGGGCTTCCCTGGCCTGAGGTCATTTGTGGCCGGCCCTGAATGATCTTGGTCTTTTCTTTTGCTTCCAGCTCTTCACCCCCCTCCCCTAATTTTCAGTCTGAAGAAAGGTCCAAACTCAAAATGTCACCCGTCCTTTTTCTCCAGAGATGTTGTTTGACTCATTGAGTTACTCCAGCACTTTGTGTCTATCTTCAGCACAGAGGTAACTGGATTTTCAATGCATTTATTTCAATGAGAACAGACCTAACTAGAAAATGAATGATTAGAAATCAAGATTGTTTATAGCTATCTGGAAATCAAGTTGGTAATTCTCAAATATAAATCTTCATTAGGTTAAATATGTTAATGAGAAATTGAGGCTAGTTGTAAACAATTTATACAGTTTGCACAATGTTTGGTTAAATTTCTCTACTTTCATTTAAAGTTTGATTTTTCATAAATGGTCAGCAGAACCTGATTCCATATCTGTCACCCACCCTCACCCCAACCCACACCCATTCCCATTGTTTTTCCCACCTCTCCGAATGTGTGGCTCCTACTGGATACCATGTGATGGTAGCAAGCCCGTTGAGTTTTGCCCCATTCATGCTTGTTTCACATGTGCTTGAGTACGAGCTTAATTCATGTTCATACTCCGTACATCAGTGGAGAATGAAAAAGAGCTGGAACGCTAAACCCAACTACTGAACCCAACTATATAATGCAACGGATGAAACCGGCTGAATTAATCAAACAGGAAATCAAGCCTAATGCCTTCTGGTCTTTAGGCAAAAAGCAAATAAAGGTTCAAATGCTGGAAATCTCAGTAAAAATGAGAAAATTCTGTAAATAATTCAGACTGGACTGCAGAACTACATTGATCTTTCGTCAGTTGAGAATGGAGGATATGTTGGATAGGGCATACTGCTGAAGAATTACACACATTCATTCTATGACACAATCACATGATCACCAGTGATTGCAATTACATCTAAATGGAAGTGGGAAAATTAAGCAAATTAGCTTATGTTCTCATGAAAATTAAAATATAAACATTTTTTTAAAAAAACAATCACAATCTCAGAGCACGTACCCGTATTCAAAGAAACTCTTGGTGCATCAGTATGTGCTGATCTGATCGAAAAGTGAACAATGATGGAAGCACTGGCCACGAAAAATGTGTCTATTGCCTCAAACTCAACCTAAGATAATACAAAAAAAAGAGACCATGAATGGCGGCATGCATGAAACCAAAAGACCTTTCAAAACTTTTCATTTATTTACAATACATTTTATTCCTGACAAAAATTGAAAGAGCGGAAATTTTGAATTAAATTGAATTGAATAAATTTTATTAGCCAAGTATGTATACATACAAGCCTTGGTGCTTTGCTCGCAAGTAACAACACGACATACAGTAAACAATTAAGAATAAAACACAAAACATTAAAATATTAAGAATAAAATGTTATAGTTTAAACATGTGAAGAATGAAATAAAATACCAGAGCAAAAGGAGGCTACAGACTTTTTGTTGTTGAGTAGAGCTACTGCTCGTGGAAAAAAACAGTTTTTATGTCTGGCTATGGCAGCTTTGACAGTCCGGAGTTGCCTTCCAGAGGGAAGTGCTTCAAAGAGTTTGTGGCCAGGGTAAGAGGGCTCAGAGATTATCTTACCCGCTCACTTCATGGCCCTTGCAGTGTACAGTTCATCAATGGGAGGAACGTTGCAGCCAACAACCTTCTCGGCTGATCAAACGATGTGCTGCAGCCTCCGGATGTCATGCTTGGTGGCTGAGCCAAACCAGACCATGATGGAGAGGGTGAGGACCTACTTTATGACGGCAGTATAAAACTGGACCATCATTGCCAGTGGCAGATTGTGTTTCCTCAGCAGCTGCAGGAAGTACATCCTCTGTTGGGCCTTTTTGACTGTGGAGTCGATGGTGGACTCCCATTTAAGGTCCCCGGAGATGATGGTTCCAAGGAACTTTAAATGACTCCACAGATGTGGTTGTGGTGTTGTTGATGGTGAGTGGTGGTGGGGTGGGGGGGAGGGGGGGGGGGGAGGGGGAGCTCTCCTAAAGTCTACTATCAATTCCACTGTCTTAAGAGCATTGAGCTCCAGGTTGTTGCAAAGCCACCAGGACGCCAGCTGTGTCACTTCCTGTCTGTAGGCAGATTCCTCCCCATCCTGGATCAGACAATCAGGGTTGTGTCATCTGCAAACTTGACATGTGTACTGTGTTGGCATCTAAAAAGTTGGTTAAAGTAGCCAGACCGAACACATTAATTGAAAATGATGTCTCAATTTTATTCTGCATTCCCCCAAAATAAAGAAAATCTTTGTGAAAGAACCTCTCTCGGGTTTTTACAATAGTGCCAGTTCTCAGATAATATACACATTATAGTGGAGAATAGCTAAACTCTTTCCATTTGGGAAATCTATTTCAGTCAGAAAGCTATGTCCAAAAGCAAAAAACAGTATATTCTGGAAAGATTAAATAAAATGCTGGAAAAAGTCAGCATTTCTGGCAGCAAAGGCGGAGAGAGATACAGAATTCTCTCCAAAGATATTGCTTGACCTGCTGAACACTTCCAAGATTTCCTGTTTTCTTTCTGGAAAGCTATTTTCTTTCCAGCAACCTGGGTTGGATTCCCAAGCCTCATATGAACTCTCAATACTGATATGATAAATGTTAAGTGTTCCTTTCTTATCATGTTAGTCAAAGAAACATGATGGTTTTTTATAAATTGAGAAATCTGCCCAGTATAACATGGGTGAAAATGCATTAGATCTTTTATATTATAACATAGATAATAAGTAAATAATAATTTCCTGGACTTTTAACTCATCACTTTAATTTCATGTTTCATGTATCTTCTTGTGTTTTATGACTGTTGGCAGACGAATTTTCCTCCTTGGACAAATAAAGTTCTATTGTATCATTTCGTATCATATCGTATATTGATCAATATCCACTAAGAAATAACTTATTTAATAGAGCGAAAGGCAATACTAGAGAAAAATAGTGGGTCAAGTTGTATCTTTGGGGGAAAAGGAATTGCAATGTTTGCAATCAAGTCCTTGTATCAGGAATGACATTGGGTCCTAATGCAAGTTCTCAACCCTAAACACCGGCAATTCCTTTTCCCTCACAACTGCAGCTCGACCCACTGAATTGCTCCTTCAGGTTGTTTTTTTACTTCAGATTCCAGCATCTGTTGTCCCTTGTGTCTCCTGGAGGTTGGGAAGGAAGAAAATTGAGGGAATTAAAAATTGTGCAGTTTTGAGACCTTAACAAAGCATGAGAGAGTAGGGAATATTTTCATTATGTATATATTGGATTTCTAACCTCTTAAATTATGAAGACACAATGAATTGCAGATGTTGGTTTACAAAATAAGACATATAGTGCTGTAGTAACTCCGCCAGTCAGGCAGCATAGACACAAAATGCTGGAGTAACTCAGTGGGGAAGGCACATCTCTGGAGAGAAGGAATGGGTGATGTTTCAGGTCGAGACCCTTCTTCAGACTTGATTTTGTGTCTATCTTTGGTTTAAACCAGCATCTGCAGTTCCTTCCTACACAAGTCAGGCAGCATCTTTGGGGACATGAACGGTGACGGTTCAGGTCGGGTCAGGAAAGCAAGATAGGATATTCAAAGTTAAAAATGAAGAAGGTAGATAATTCCATACTTAGATAGAACTTTTTGAAATTCAAAGGACAAACTAATTCAAAATACCTCATAATTCCTTCTTTCAGGGTGGCTGATGTTTGATGGTTGGTACGCAATCTTCATTTCATACAGATCCTGCCAGCTGAATGAATTGATAGGTTTGGTATGGTCATCCAAATGAGTTAAGTAGCCTTCATCAGGAGGCTCAGTGATGTTGAAAATCAGCCTGTCCTTTGGGGTCTCATCATCCTCCGCATCGATTGTGGCAATGCTCATTGGCGTCAAGATGAATTGATCAACCTCCAGGATGTACATTGGCATGAAGGCTGCTTTTGGTTGCTGATTTTGTATTGCACCTTCTAAGGTAACTTGAAGCCAAGCATGTTCTACCTGTTCAAAGAATATACTGTTTACTCACTGCTTAGGTTATTTTTTTTTAAATACATCAATTTCAAGGTTCTTCTAAAAATCAATGAAACCAAAGCACCAAATAATTAATTTCAAAAGGAATGTCTTCTCCACAATCTCTCTATGATCACAGTGACACTCTATCAATATAATTTAGGATTAAAGCCAACTTATACCAGTGGCTTAGTCCATAACTCTTTGGTATATCAGCATCAGTGGCATTCAGAGTACTTTAAGCAACTGCATATATCCAGGCCATGGATGGTAAAATATATGTAGAGTTAAATTCCCATAAACCTGGTGCATAATGTTGCATTATGAGTTGCATGGGGATACTGGAAGATATCACAGAGAAAATAAACAGAACATAATTTAAAAATTGATCTGAGGATGGTTCAATCAAATATTCACATTCTAATACATTACAAAATACATTTCCCAAAGGAGCATTGCTGTGGATTTAATTGTTGAGAATAACTTTTTTATGGAAGGATTCAGTGAAGTAATATACAACATTTCAATTATATTAATTATTGTGATTTTATTTTTGCTGTCATTTGGACACGTAATTATTGGTAAAAATCATTTCATGCCATTTGTTGTCTCTCCAAAACTATTATTAACTATAAAGAGTTCTAATTTCGGGTTCCATCCTTTTATCTAAGACATTAATGCAGCTCTATGGGATTTTGTTTCGGCTGCATTTGGAGTATTGTATGCAGAAAATTGCCAATGTTAGCCCCACTGTACAAGAAGGGAGCAAAGCAGAGTCGTGGAAACCTATTAGGTGGATGGGCAGAGAGTGAAGAGAAAGCAGGGACTTGGCAGAAGGACTTGGACAGGTTAGGAGAGTGGGCAAAGAAGTGGCAGATGGAATATAATGTAACAAAGTGTGGAGTATTTTGGTATTAGGAATAAAGGCGTAGGCTATTTTCTAAGGGCGGCACGGTGGTGCAGCGGTAGAATTGCTGCCTTACAGCCAATGCAGCGCCGGATACTCAGGTTCGATCCTGACTACGGGCGCAGTCTGTAAGGAGTTTGTACGTTCTCCCCGTGACCTGCATGGGTTTTCTCCGAGATCTTCGGTTTCCTCCCACACTCCAAAGACGTACAGGTATGTAGGTTAATTGACTGGGTAAATGTAAAAAAAATTGTCCCTAGTGTGTGTAGGATAGTGTTAATGTGCGGGGATCGCTGGGCGGTGCGGACTTGGTGGGCCGAAAAGGCCTGTTTCCGCACTGTATCTGAAATATGAAAAATATGAAAATAAATGGGGAGAGAATCCTGAAATCGTAGGTGCAAAGGGACTTGGGAGTGCTGGTGCAGAATTCTCAAAAAGTTAATTTGAATCGGTAGCAAGGAAGGCAAATTCAACAATAGCATTTATTTCAAGAGGGCTAGAATACAAAAACAGGGATGTAATGCTGAGGCTCTATAAGGCCCTGGTCAGGCCGCATTTGGAGTATTGTAAGCAATTTTGAGCACCATATCTGAGGAAGAATGTGCTGGCGGTGGAGAACATCCAGAGGTGGTTTACAAGAATGATCCCGGGAATGGGCATTGGGCCTGTACTCGCTGGAGTTTAGAAGAATGACGGGGGACCTCATTGAAACTTACCGAATAGTAAAAGGCTTGGATAGAGTGGATGTGGAGAGGATGTTTCCACTAGCGGGAAAATCTAGGACCAGAGGTCATAGTCTCAGAATTAAGGGACATTCCTTTAGGAAGCAGAAGAGGAGGAATTTCTTTAGTCAGAAGGTGGTGAATCAGTGGATTTTTTTGCCATTGAAGGCTGTGGAGGACATCAATGGATATTTTTTTAATGCAGAGATGGATAGATTCTTGACTAATTTGGGTATCAGAGGTTCTGAGGAGAAGGCAGGAGAATGGTATTAGGAGGGAGAGATAGATCAGCAATAATTGAATGGCTGAGTAGACTAGAGGTTGTCTGACTCGCCGAATAGTTCCTGTAATATTTCAGACTTCCAGCATCTGTAATATGTTTTTGGATTAATGGAAGAATACAAAATAAGCATTCTGTGCTCATATCTCTTGAAGTCTCTTACTCACATTTACAGAAAAAGTAGACCAAACCTCATTTTATTAAGTGTTATAACATACAGAGGTGCATCCTATTCCTCATAATACAGACCCAATGTCAACATGAACTCATGTTAAAACTTTGAACAATCATGTTGGATGTTCCTGCAGGAAAACTGCAAATACAGTACATCATATAATTTACAGCATGAACAATTCACTAACATTCGCTAACATTCGCTAACATTCTCATGTATCATAAACTAAGTTTGCACATTGATGTTTTTCACAACAGCTCGGCAAAATATCTTCTCATGAAACATGAGGTGCAATAAAAGAATTATCACAAACCTTTACTTTAGTTTAGTTTAGTTTAGAGATATTATGCAGAAACAGGCCCTTCGACCCACCAAGTCTGTGCCGACCAGCAATCCCCGCACACTACCACCATCCTGCACACTAGGGATAATTTACAATTTTTTTTAGCAAGGCCAGTTAGCCTACAAACCTGTACGTCTTTGGTGTGTGAGAGGAAACCGGAGCGCCCGGAGAAAACCCATGCAGGTCACGGGGAGAATGTACAAACTCCGTATAGACAGCACCCGTGGCCAGGATTGAACCCGGGTCTTTTGCGTTGTAACTCTACCACTGCACCACCATGCCACCCCATCTTCTATACCATCTGCTGCCATGATATAAAGTTGCCTTGCAATATAGTGTTGCCTCATTCAGTGAGAGTGCCAATCAACCATAAGTAGAAACTTTGACCCACATCTTTTCAATGTGCATCATAGGACCAATTCTCACAAACATCTTTACAGAAGTTGAGTCTTTGGATGCTCCAATACTTGGCTACAGATTTGATTCCATACATTAGGCTTCTTTTCCCTTTAAATATTCTCCTTTCGTCATTGCAAAGATTAATATATTGTGATACTTTATAAGACTTTTCAAGAACATTCATATTTTTGTCTTAAATTCTTTAATTGCCCTCTACCTTTTAACGTCATTGCAAACAGTTATCTTCATTCACCACAATGAACCTCCTGCATACGGTTATTTTTCACTGCTGGCAAGGAAGTAGGAAGAAAATAACTGTTTAATGGAGCACATTAAACAAGGGCTGCAGAGTTAGGAAATGCGGATGGTTAAGTAAATCAATTGAGGGTGAAGTTTTGCTAGATTTCCGCTGGAAATCAGGGAATTTCCACGTAAGGTAAATAGTTGGAAATTGACACCATATGACTGTAGCCTGTGCATATGGTGGAGAGCATGCAGTGGATTACAGACTAACATTCTTTATCGGTGCATTCTTAATAATAAACCACCACTTAAATTTTCTCTTTAAACATACATGCTCCTTCTTAACTTGAAATCTTTCAACAAAATGAGTACCTTGAGTGGGAATCTGCTCCATTCATCTCTGATATCAACTCTGATTGGAACATAGTCAACCTCAGGAGAGGGTGGGCTGAGATGTTGATACTTCAGTCCCATTGCTAAGAAATCTTCACAGCTTGTCTTTAAGAATCGCACTTCCTTAAAACCAGTGGGACACACCTTGTTGGTAGGGCACGAAGCTCCAGATTGACTTGCTGAAGAATGAGAATCGTCAATAATATTTAAACGCTCAATCATATAAATAGCAATTATTGTGAATAATACGATACATTTGGTTAACAGCTGGATATTACCACATTAATATCTATTTAACATTAGACTTTTTAAAGGTTTTTCCCAAGTATTTAGTTGACATCTGCATCAGTTTTTTTCTGTTCTACAAATATTTTTAAAATTAAAGTACCTTTTGTCGAATTCTGTTGATGTGCAGATCCAGGGGGCCTAGGATTATCAACAACCAACTGTCCTTGGGCTGGAAGGAGAGCCTCAGTTGATAAGATTGTTACTGTACAGATTGCATTCACACTGCTTACGTTGTAATGGAAAGACACCACACTTTTGTCAATGGGATTTGATATCCCATAAAATTGTTGCACCTGAAGCCCAACTAATCCAAATCTGATGAGACTGGATTTAGGTTCTGCAATTTGCACATTCAAGAGAAATGTTTCCATAAAAGTTTGGGATTCAGTGAATCTGGAAATTAAAAGAGAAGAAGCAAGTTAAATATCCGGGCACCTACTCAGACTGCCTTCTAATTCACAGAGTGCCATGTCCAAAGGACAACACAAAGCAGCAATGCTAGATTGCCAGCATTTAAACGCAATCCTAATCTATAACAATATGCATATGCAGGAAGAATTGTTATGCAGAGATTGTGATCTTTCACAACCTAGCTTTCAAACGGTGTAATTTTACTTTTACACTTCAAGCACTTGTTCTCCATTCCAACACTCATGTGAGTGGTTTACTAAGCCATTTCAAAGCTAAGAGGTCACTACATTGTTGTATATCTGGAAGTTAGAGAAAGACAAATCATCAGATCAAGGTCAACAGATTTACGTTCCAAAAGGAACCAGAATGATTTATATGTCCAGCTTTAATTCCAAATGCATTTAGTTAATTTTCCCAACTGCATAATTGAATTTGAACTTGCATCCCGATTCAGCCTGGTCCTCTGAATGAGTAGTTTAGTAATATAACAACTACAATAACATATAGAAGGGGTTCATTGTTGGCAACTTCGGAGCTGTTAAAGGCTGCCTCAAATTTTGAGAAGCTTATCATGATCATAATCGTAATCATATTCGTAATTTATTAGCCAAGTATGTTTTGCAACATACGAAGAATTTGGTTTGCAATACAGTCATACCAAAAAAGCAACAAGACACACAACTACATAAGAATTTGACATAAACATCCACCACAATGGTTCCTCCACATTCCTCACTGTGATGGAAGGCAATAAAGTCTTATCTTCTTTCCTCTTTTCCTCCCGCGGTCGGGGGAGTCGAACCATCCACAGACGGTCATCGAGCTCCCACTTCGGGGACGGCCGGCGATCGAGATCCCGCATTGGGATGGTCGAAACTCCTGCAGTTTGGTGTTTCCAAAATCGGTCCCTAACCAAGGACCAGGAGCTTCACGGTGTTAAAGTCCGCAGCTCCCGCAGGTTGGAGCACCAAAGGCCGACCCCTGGCAAAGGGACAGCCTGCTACAAGATGTTAAAGTCCGCAGGCTCCACGGTTTTGGAGCACTAGAAGTCTCAAACAAGGAGCCGCCAGCTCCACGATGTTAGGCCACAGTGCAGACAGAGATACGACACGGGGAAAGTCGCATCTCCGTGGAGGAAAGAGATAAAAAAAGTTTCCCCCACCAACCCCCCCCCCCCACAAACACAAAACTAAAGATAATCTAAAACATACATTTTACAACAAACTGAAAACACAAAGAAGGAAAACGACAAAGACAGACCGTTGGTGAGGCAGCCTTCAGGTGGTGCCCCCTGGTATCTGACACAAACACATAATCAATGTGGCTAATAACCATTTTCTATAAGGAAAGAAATGAAGTGTCTTTTTTTTACCTCTGTAAACAAGGTAGAAATTGCAAATGACAGATTGAGCACGTGTGCCTTGGAAGGAAACAATGTTCAACAAATTATATGGTACAATTATCGATGGGGAAATTATTTGGAGTCAGGAACAGGCAATTTAATGAAAATTTTCTTCATGGCACATAGACATTGAAGCATTTCTTTTCAAATATAGTGTTTACCAGCTGTCAACACATGACTTCAAGGGTGGGAGGGGGTATATGTCCAAATATCACATCTCTCTCTTCTTTCACGAAAGCAGCTCATCCATTTCAAAGTTCAGGGGTACTATATTTTTTTACATTATTTGAACAGCTGTTAAGAAGACGTTTACAAAAAAACTTGGTATTGCCATAAAAGCAAGAACCAGTCACATGTTGGAATGTAGTAAAGAAAATACAGATAAATAAAGTACAAATGGCTCTGTATTCTTTGGAACAAATATTAAGCGGAGAAGCTTACGTTGAAAAGAAATACAGCAGGATTTCAACTAGCAATGCCTCTACAATTAAAATTTCTATCACAGATGGTCATTCCACCCATCTAGATGCTGCGTTATAGAGTGAACACGTAAACACATCAACGACCATCTTGGGACTGAAATTCAAATCTGCAATAAAACTGATTATACAAGTAGAATTGGCTCAACACATTTTGTGCAAAGCAAATGCTACTTTCCATTTATCAAATTTCATGTTACAGAAGTATGAAATGTGGGAAGAATATATATGTAGCACACAATCCTGTCAATTATTCTAATTGTTATGTTGCCATTTATAATTGAATCAAAGGTGGGGTGGTGTTTAAGAACCTGAATGACCAGAAAGCAGAATAGTGAAATGGTTGGAACAAGGTTAAGATTTCAGTTCAATTAAGAATGTAAACAGTCCTAGGATATCCTAATTGCAAGATATCTAGTGAGAAAGTACAGTTTTGTTTTAAAGTTGGAGCTACAAAGTATAATGTGGTTAATGTACACTCACACACCTTGCATGATTTCAAACTTCCTACTGCTGTCTGATCACAATTCAATCATGGAAGTGTAAACACATCTTTATTAATGTTAATTAATCGAATGAACATTTTATACTATAGATCATATACAATTATTATTTAGATTACCTATAAACTCTTAGCATCACGTTATCTTCTTTGAGTAGAGGGCAGCCATTATGAGTGTACTTCACTTCGTAGGGGAGAATATTACAGTCAAACACCTGCTCAAAAATAGTCATTAGTATTTTTTTGGTTTTATTGTTCATCAAAAACAATGCTTAACATTAAAAATAATAAACATCCACATACTAAAACATTCGTTTGTTTGTTTATTTGTTCCTGAACTACAGCCAAAATGGTACACGATAGCATGACAATTTTAGGCCCACCTTTCTCACTGTCATCCCTTTGGTTCTAATGGAAGAAGTTTCATTGAAATATGTGTTATATTTTTAAAGTTATTCACATTTTAAAGTTTAAATCTATCTCCTACGGAGGGAGAGGGTGGAGGGAGGGGGGAGGGAGAATAAGTGGGGTTGAGGGGGATGGAGTGGGGGGAGGGGAAGGGGAGGGGAAGGGGGAGGGAAGGGGGAGGGAAAGGGGAGGGAAAGGGGGGAGGGGAAGGGGAGGGGAGGGGGTGGAGGGGGGGGGAAGGGGGGTGGAGGGGGGCGGGGAGTGAAGGGGAGAGGGGAGGGGAGGAGGGGGGAGGAGGGGGGAGTGGAGGGGGAGGGGATGAGGGAGGGGGGAGAAGGGGTGAGGTGGGAGGAGGGGGAGGGGGGAAAGGAGAGGGTGCTGCACCAATGCAGGAGAGATTTGGGCCTAACAGGTCCACTTGGTCTAGTATTACTTTAAATTTTGTATTTCACCCTCACTATTGCTTTCTTAACTTCTCATCATGCTTCTTTAATAATCTGAAATTATTTATGTCCATAATCTGTTCCATTTAAGTACTTCCACTTCTGCCAAAAAGATTTATCTCTTTGGCCTGAAATGGAGCAATTAACCTGAGATAGTGGTCAAACTCAACAGAACCAATCTACCTCAAAGGATAGAGGGGGTAGGATTTCACATACAGTTCTTGCAAAGTGGATTATTATAAAAAGCTTGGTGAAGACGGAACAGGGAAAAGTGATATTTGACACCATAGTATTAACCAATCCCACTTCAAATCGATCAAATTGTTCTTTAGGTATGATAAACTACAATGGATAATAATTAATTATTACTGCACAGAAGGAGGCAATTCAGCCCATGCTGGATCCCAGCAGAGGAATGCCAAGTGTCCCATTTCCTCTCTTCCTACTCAACTACACTAAGGAATAATTTACAGTAGCTAATTAATCAACAGGCACATCTTTGGGATGTAGGAGGAAACTGAAAACTGAAACCCATGCAGCCACAGTGGGAATGTACAAACTCCACCGGAGATCAACTGCTGCACCAGTGCCCTATGATGAATGCTCTATTCAAGCTGATGTTAAGGAGACAGTGACACTACATAAAGCAGATATTCATCAACTTTCCTCCTTCTGCCTGGAAATTCAATTGCTTAAGTGTTTTATTCAGGATTATACTTTGCAATATCAATAAATCATGATAATAACCACCGACAGGTGGTTTAGCATCATTTGGAAATTTCAATTGGTCATGTTCTATCATGAGTCACCCTTACCACAAAGGTATTTTATTGACATGGGGATGTGTGTGCCACACTCCATTTGGAGCATTGTTATGGAAGTTGGGACAATGTGAGTCATAAAGTTGCACACAAGTTCTTTGGCCCACATGTCCATGCCAACACTTTTGCCCATCTACACTAACCCTATTTGCTCATATTAAAGATGCATCCTTCTATGTCCTGCCTAATTAAGTGTCATTGTTGGTCACTCCCAAACAACATGGTCTTATGTCAAAAGATCCTTCCCCAACATCAACAATATTAAATCTACTCTCTGAATATCCCCCCAGTAAGGTCTCTAACCCCTAAATTGTTTTCCTTTTCCCCTTACAATCGCTCTAATTCCACAGTTTATAATCTATTTCCACTCACTACCGTACCCTAATTATTGCCATTGAGATGTCTTTCCTCCCTCCGCCATTCCCCACCCAGTTCCCAACAACTCAAATGCAGGAAATTTTCCAACTTTTTCCTTCTCTCCTCCAGACTAATGCTGGAACATTCCAGTCCTCACTCGCGTTGGAAAAATGGCAGCAAGTTCCCAATCACCCACCAGCATTTATTCTACAAAGCTCTCCCCCCCCCACCCACCGCCCCCAACCCCCTCAGTCTGTAAGACCAAACCCCACCCTCTGGGCCTCGGTCATAATTGAGCCACCAATCTAAACTGGCACCTCATATTAGCAGTTCTCTTTTACCCATGTGCTGCACTTTTCCATATCCATATATACCAGACATAATTTCTCTATTACCATTTATTTTACTGTGACATTTTCATAATTTTCTCATTGAAGGCTGACTCTAAGTACATACATGTTATATTTCTACCTTCTATATCCTATGATATCCTTGAGACTTTATAGCAGACATGCACAAAAATGCACATTCTGTGTTGTGTACAACTTCAGTTAAGTGTTAAGAATAAAGTTAGAATTGAATTCAAGTAAATTGGTATCCTAACTAATATCATGGGTTCCTGATGATGTACTTTCAACCTTTCTAAATTGAACGTTTTATATTTAGATCCAGTTGGAACAATCATTAGAGAACTCGAATTTTTGTGTTCTCTTATCTGGATCTTTGGACACAATCCAAAGTCTCCCACTCCTGACACTACTTTCGTGTTCTTGTTCTATGTCTGTATAAAACTTGAGTCTTCAAGGTACAACAGAAGTCTTTATTACAGTAACTCAATGCTGGCAGCAAGACAACTAAAATGGCTGCAACCCCACGATCTGACTCCACACTCCACACTGTGTACAGCCAAGATAACTATGTACAAAACATCTCCCTTTGTCCTGTGCAGCGCCACCTACTGCACGGGAGGAGCAACTGGTCCTCCCACCCCACACCGTCCATCAAACATCACATGAATGAATAAAGGAAATGTGGTAGTGGGATAGCATAGAACTAGGGAGAATTGGTGATCAATGATTGTTGTTGGCTTGGTGAGTCGAAGAGCCTGTTTCCATGCTATATCTCTCAATGAAGATGTGGGCTTCTTAGGCAGAGTCAGCATTTAATTGCATTTGAGAAGGTGGTGATGAGCTGCTACTTGTACCACTGCAGTCCTTGAGGTGTGGGTATACCTGCAATGTTGTTGAGGAGCAATGTGACCTTGTGACAATGAAGGAACAGCAATATCTTTCAGGAAGGTGTGTGGCTTGAAGGGCAATGTGCAGGTTATGGTGTTCCCATGCTCTTACTGTCCTTGTCCTTCTAGATAGTTGGAATGAGCTCTCTAAGGAGTCTTGGTGAATTGCAGCAGTGCATCATGCAGATAGTACAAACTGCTGTTACTGTGCATCAATGCACAGTACGTCAGTGCAAGAATGACAATTTGACAAAACACAGACAATGTGTTTGTACTTGAGAGTGCATTCAGAGCAAAAATACGTTACTTTCGTCTTTGTTTTAAGTAGTGTGATTTTTAACTGAAATGTAGCCCACTTACCTGAGGAGTTAACTTGCCAACACGTTGAGTTAGTGGCTCATTCAATACAACTTCCACCTTGCAGGAATCTTTAGCCTTAGGTATGTTGAATTGCAGATCATTATCTGTCACAAATGAATATTGTCCCTTGCCGACTATAATCCCTCCATTCAGCCGAACAAGTCCATCTGCTTTTGTTTGTTCAGTGACGAAAGTTACCAGTGCCAACAGACTTAGACACCTCTTTATTCCAAAATATGTTTTCTTTGAACAAATCATCTTTCAAAGTAATAAATATCAGATAGGAGTGGTGTTTGTAAGTGGTGCGGGAGTGAAAAGAATTAAATCCAAGAGTTGTTAAGTTTTCCTGCTTTGTGCAGAAGATCAAGTTGGACTGAGGTAACTAGCTGGAGTAATCCATATGTTTGAATGCACAAATCTATTGTTTTTCATCCCAACTTTCATTTAAATTTGCACCTGCCAGAGAAGTAAATAATTAGACAGTTCACCAATATTTCAAACTTTCAACATTTGCCTCAAGAAAACTTTGAAGTGCTAGTTTTAAATATTGATTTTCTAAAGCAAAATAGATTTGCTCAAGATTTTTAGAAGATTTTTTAGGACTTTTACAAGATTTTTTAGAAACATTTTAGAAGACTGAAACAACTTCATCATGATTCTTTGCTGTGAAGTAGTTTGATTTGAGCAGTATAGCTAAGCCAGGTGAGGTTTGTTAGCAAGTAACATTTTGAAAAAAATCTACCAATCGAACTCCCTCACATGTATTCAACGATCACTTGGCAGGTAGACACAAAATGCTGGAGTAACTCAACGGGACAGGCAGCGTCTCTGGAGAGAAGGAATGGGTGACGTTTTGGGTCGAGACCCTTCTTCACACCATCTCCATCACAGACGGTTGACCGATATCTATCCTCCTCTCTCCTATTCACAAAATGCTGGAGTAACTCAGCAGGTCAGGCAGCATCTCGGGAGAGAAGGAATGGGTGACGTTTCGGGTCGAGACCCTTCTTCGACCCATTCCTTCTCTCCCGAGATGCTGCCTGACCTGCTGAGTTACTCCAGCATTTTGTGAATAAAAACCTTCGATGTGTACCAGCATCTGCAGTTATCTTCTTATACTCCTCTCTCCTATCACTTGCCAGGCTTTGTCCTGCCCCCACCTCTCTTCCAGCGTTCTCCTCCCTACTACAATCAGTCTGAAGAAGAGTTCTGACCTGGAACGTTGTCTATCCATGTCCTTCAGAGATCCTGCCTGACCCTCTGAGTTACTCCAGCACTTTGTGTTTTTTTTGTGTAAACCAGCATCTACAGTTCCTGTATCAGCCCTAATTCCACAATCCGCTTCTCAACCAAGAAGCTGAACTGAAGTACAAACTGTTTCCCTTTCCATACATGCCGTCTGATCTGCATGTTATGTTTTCTGGTTCTTTTCAGATTTCCTGAAACTTCAGGGTTTCTTTTATTTGCAGGACTGATTTGATAAAAATTAGCAGGAGATTTAGTAACCACATAAGCAAGACTTTCCTGAATTGGAATCTCCACCATTCCTCAAGGGAAACAAAACATAGAAACATGGATACATAGAAAAATAGGTGCAGGAGAAGGCCATTTGGCCCTGAACCAGCACCGCCATTCAATATGATCATGGCTGATCATCCAAAATCAGTACCCCAATCCTGATTTCTCCCCATATCCATTGATTCTGTTAGCCTTAAGAGCTATATCTAACTCTCTCTTGAAAACATCCAGTGAATTGGCGTCCACTGCCTTCTGTGGCAGAGAATTCCACAGATTCACAACTCTCTGGGTGAAAAAGTGTTTCCTCATCTCAGTCCTAAATGGCCTACCCCTTATTCTTAGAACCGTGACCCCCTAGTTCTGACTCAATTATGAAACCAATTCTACAGTCACCTGAAGATCGAGGTACGTGAAATAAGGGAGGATGGGTTTGAGGAAGTTGTCACTGCTAGGAAGCTCTGCCCAGTGCACATGCCAGCTCAGTCTCTTGGACCAATTTGAAAAGCTATGAATCTAAATGCTACTCGTCTCATAACTGCTTGTCTTTATCGTTTTTATTCTCACTTTTTCTCCCAATTTGTCTCCAACCCACAAACTTACAAAATACCATCTATACTGTCAGACTGCATTTCCATTTCCCACACCAATGAGCTTGAGGCCATTCTGAGTTTGATCTTGATTTTGCATGATAGTGAGTCTGCAGCTACAAGCTGTGGGTGTCGATGGGAATAACATTTGGGATAAATATAAAAAAGGCTGCTGGCAACTTGCACAACTGCAAAGTGAAGATTAACCCAACTGTGCAAAATCACAAATTTAGTACCAATTAGTAACAAATTAAGACATTTCTGAGCTGTAGGTCCACATTCATTAGGACTCCAAATTCACATAAAATGCATTTTTCATGTAGCAAAAATATTATTCGTTTTTGAAGAACACAACTGATAATAATGATAATGGAACTGCATATTGATGGTTTAACGTGACTTTAACAATTATTGGCTTTTAAACTGTAGAAATATCTCTGTATTTGAGAGTTTATTTATACAATCATAAAATGATTGCAATCTGGAGAAAAAACCCACTGCTTATCCATTTTACATTATTGTATTGATAAAATAGGGAACATTTTGGGTATTTAAAGCGATTACATTCTATACTGTTTTAGATACAAATGATAAATGCAATTTGCCCCATTTATTGGCACACAGTTGAGACTGTTTTATCCTGCTACATTATTTAAATGTTAAATAAGCACACATACCAGATGGCTGAATTTCCTTAGGCAGAGTACTTTGGACGTTCTTTCATTACATTTGTACTTCACCCAGTATAGTTAGCTTTCTAAATCCCAAATTAATTATAAAGGATGCCAAGATGGTTGATTTCTTTTGTATGTAGATTTAGCTTCAAGGCCTTTTCCAATATTAAAAAGCAGGGATCCAACGAAAGCATGGAACAACACAGTTTTGTTCCCACTGGCACTACTGTTTGCTTCAGCAGTATTTCTTCACAGATTCGCAGTTTAGCTGAACACTGAGAACTGTAGGAATCTTCAGCACGTTTCTCAAAATAAGTTTAGTTGTTCTACACAGCAGAAACTCAATTGTTGACAGAGCATTACACTGTGATAAACTGCACTAATTAGTGTATGAACTCATCATACGTGTATCACGTTGAATCCATGTTAAGTTTGTAAATATATTTTACATAAGATCTATAAAGTAATGGCAACAGGTTTTGAAGGCAAGACTGTGTGCAACACTGGGGGAGGGGGTGGGGTTGAACTCCAAGGTGGTGGTGTTCCCATGTGCCTGCTCTCCTTCGCCTTTTAGACAGTTGAGGTCGCAAGTTTGGGAAGTGCTATAGGATTAACCTCGGTGAGCACTGGCATGTTGTAGTTGGCACACTGTGCAGATGTGTGCTTGAAGTGCAGGGAATGAATATTTAGGGAGCGTATGGGGTTTAAATCAAATGGGCTGCTTTGTACTCGATGGTGCTGAGTCTCTTAAATATTGTTAAAGCTGTGATGATCCAGGGAGTAGAGAGTGTGCCATTAACTTCCCAAGTCATGCCTTGTATATAGTGGAAAGGGCTTGGAGTATCCTGAACCGAGTCATCTGCAGCAGCATTCACAGCTTTGACTTGCTCTTGTAACACCAGTATTGATGCAGGTGGTCCAGCTGAGTTTCTGCTTAATGCTGACTCAATTATCTCTACAGTGAGGACCTCATCAAGTATAGTTTCATTGAACATCAAGAGTAAAATTCTCACTTATTACCTGGAACCATAGTGGCACAAATGTGATGTGCCACCTATCAATCCCCACCTCAATCTCGGTTAATGTAAATTTAGGTTGCTTAATTTTCTGCGCAGTTGTGAATGGCATTATGCAATGCAAAAGAAAAATCACTTCTGACATGATGGAAGGAAGGTCATTGAAGAAGCTAAAGATAATTGAGCCTAAGACACTGTCAAATTTAATGTGCTGGCTACTCTTCAAAGGACAGATGAAGATTAATCATACACCAAAATCTCCATACCCGTTTACAAGGGATATCCAGTGCAATTAGCTTTGCTTCTTAAGGTGAACATGTTACCAGGAGAAACATTTCTCAGAATCTAACATAAAACAGCTGCTTGTTGATATAAAATTATGATAATAAGGTTGAAGGACAGGGAGTAGCTGCTTTTAATTTAACAGACAATATAAACTTGATTAGATCAGTTCAATTTCACTGGAGCAAATCTCCCTTAAATTGATTGGTGTTGATTTCAAAAAGAAGCTAACTTTTGAAAAGGTAATCATTCCTCAAATGTCATCTTCAGCTGCTTATTTTCAGAAAGCAAAATGCCTTTTCCTTAATTTAGTTTATGAGCAGTTATGTTGTTAAATTCTGCAGCTTCTTTGTCCTTTCCCTGAAATAAAAAATACTGAATTCTTGCAGAATTGAGAGCAAGAGGATTTCTCAGGGATTTGGAAGGCCATTTAGTTATTGTTTTGTCCTTCACCAGGTTATGCTCATTATCTAATCCAAGCAAGTGTTCCACTTTGGTATTTTGAATGTAATGAGAAAGTATACAATTAATTACAAGACTCTAAACTGCACTAATGTCCAGTGGGATTTGGGATCCAAGTCCACAGCTCCTTTAAAGTGGCAACACAAGTAGATAGAGTGGTAAAGAAGGTGTATGATATGTTTGCCTTCATAGGTCAGGCCATTGAGTATCACAGCAAGGAAGTCTTAATACAGCTTTATTGAACTTTGGTTAGATCACATTTGGAATATTGTGTGCAGTTCTTGGTCACCCCCATTATAGGAAGGATGTGATGCTTTGGAGAGGGTGTAACAGAGGTTTGTCAGAATGCTATCTGGATTAGAGAAATATTAGCTATAAGGAGAGTTTGGGCAAACTTGGATTGTTTTCTGTGGAATGCCAGAGGTTGAGGGGAGACCTGATATACATAGATAGAATTATGAGAACCGAGATATTGCAGACAGTCAGTACCTTTCCTCCCAGGGTGGAAATATCAAAGAGCTTTAAGATGAGCAGGGCAAAGTTTAAAGATGTGCGTGGCATTTTCTTTTTACACAGACAATAGACAATAGACAATAGGTGCAGGAGTAGGCCATTCAGCCCTTCGAGCCAGCACGGCCATTCAATGCGATCATGGCTGATCACTCTCAATCAGTACCCCGTTCCTGCCTTCTCCCCATACCCCCTCACTCCGCTATCCTTAAGAGCTCTATCCAGCTCTCTCTTGAAAGCATCCAACGAACTGGCCTCCACTGCCTTCTGAGGCAGAGAATTCCACACCTTCACCACTCTCTGACTGAAAAAGTTCTTCCTCATCTCCGTTCTAAAGGGCCTACCCCTTATTCTTAAACTGTGGCCCCTTGTTCTGGACTCCCCCAACATTGGGAACATGTTTCCAGCCTCTAATGTGTCCAATTCCCTAATTATCTTATATGTTTCAATAAGATCCCCCCTCATCCTTCTAAATTCCAGTGTATACAAGCCTAATTGCTCCAGCCTTTCAACATACGACAGTCCCGCCATTCCGGGAATTAACCTAGTGAACCTACGCTGCACGCCCTCAATAGCAAGAATATACTTCCTCAAATTTGGAGACCAAAACTGCACACAGTACTCCAGGTGCGGTCTCGCCAAGGCCCGGTACAACTGTAGAAGGACCTCTTTGCTCCTATACTCAACTCTTCTTGTTATGAAGGCCAACATTCCATTGGCTTTCTTCACTGCCTGCTGTACCTGCATGCTTCCTTTCAGTGACTGATGCACTAGGACACCCAGATCTCGTTGAACATCCCCTCTTCCTAACTTGACACCATTCAGATAATAATCTGCCTTTCTATTCTTACTTCCAAAGTGAATAACCTCACACTTATCTACATTAAACTGCATCTGCCATGTATCCGCCCACTCACACAACCTGTCCAAGTCACCCTGCAGCCTTATTGCATCTTCCACACAATTCACACTACCCCCCAGCTTAGTATCATCTGCAAATTTGCTAATGGTACTTTTAATCCCTTCATCTAAGTCATTAATGTATATCGTAAATAGCTGGGGTCCCAGCACCGAACCTTGCGGTACCCCACTGGTCACTGCCTGCCATTCCGAAAGGGACCCATTTATCCCCACTCTTTGCTTTCTGTCTGTCAACCAATTTTCTATCCATGTCAGTACCCTACCCCCAATACCATGTGCTCTAATTTTGCCCACTAATCTCCTATGTGGGACCTTGTCGAAGGCTTTCTGAAAGTCGAGGTACACCACATCCACTGACTCTCCCCTGTCAATTTTCCTAGTTACATCCTCAAAAAATTCCAGTAGATTTGTCAAGCATGATTTCCCCTTTGTAAATCCATGCTGACTCGGAATGATCCTGTTACTGCTATCCAAATGCTCAGCAATTTCATCTTTTATAATTGACTCCAGCACATTCCCCACCACTGATGTCAAACTAACTGGTCTATAATTACCCGTTTTCTCTCTCCCTCCTTTCTTAAAAAGTGGGATAACATTTGCTATCCTCCAATCCACAGGAACTGATCCTGAATCTATAGAACATTGAAAAATGATCTCCAATGCTTCCACTATTTCTAGAGCCACCTCCTTAAGTACCCTGGGATGCAGACCATCAGGCCCTGGGGATTTATCAGCCTTCAGTCCCATCAGTCTACCCAAAACCATTTCCTGCCTAATGTGGATTTCCTTCAGTTCCTCCATCACCCTAGGTTCTCCGGCCCCTAGAACATTTGGGAGATTGTGTGTATCTTCCTCAGTAAAGACAGATCCAAAGTAACGGTTTAACTCGTCTGCCATTTCTTTGTTCCCCATAATAAATTCCCCTGCTTCTGTCTTCAAGGGAACCACATTTGCCTTGACTATTTTTTTCCTCTTCACGTACCTAAAAAAACTTTTGCTATCCTCCTTTATATTATTGGCTAGTTTACCCTCGTACCTCATCTTTTCTCCCCGTGTTACCTTTTTAGTTAACTTTTGTTGCTCTTTAAAAGAGTCCCAATCCTCTGTCTTCCCACTTCTCTTTGCTATGTTATACTTCCTCTCCTTAATTTTTATGCTGTCCTTGACTTCCCTTGTCAGCCACAGGTGTCTCTTACTCCCCTTAGAGTCTTTCCGCCTCTTTGGGATAAATTGATCCTGCAACCTCTGCATTATTCCCAGGAATACCTGCCATTGCTGTTCTACCGTCTTCCCTGCTAGGGCCTTCTTCCAGTCAATTTTGGCCAGCTCCTGCCTCATGCCTCTGTAATCCCCTTTGCTATACTGTAATACTGACACGTCCGATTTTCCCTTCTGCCTTTCCATTTGCAGAGTAAAACTTATCATGTTGTGATCACTGCCTCCTAATGGCTCTTTTACCTCTAGTCCCCTTATCAGATCAGGATCATTACACAACACTAAATCCAGAATTGCCTTCTCCCTGGTAGGCTCCAGTACAAGCTGTTCTAAGAATCCATCTCGAAGGCACTCTACAAACTCTCTTTCCTGGGGTCCATTTCCAATCTGATTTTCCCAGTCTACCTGCATGTTGAAATCTCCCATAACCACCGTAGCATTACATTTGTGACACGCCAATTTTATCTCCTGATTCAACTTGCACCCTATGTCGAGGCTACTGTTTGGGGGCCTATAGATAACTCCCATTAGGGTATTTTTACCCTTACAATTTCTCATTTCTATCCATACTGATTCAACATCTCCTGATTCTATGTCACCCCTTGCAAGGGAATGAATATCATTCCTTACCAGCAAAGCAACCCCACCCCCTCTGCCCACCTGTCTGTCTTTTCTATTCGTTGTGTACCCCTGAATATTCAGTTCCCGGGGTACACAACGTATAGAAAAGACAGACAGAGGGTGGTGGGTGCCTGGAACACGCTGCCAATGATAGCGATGGAGGACGATATGATAGTGGCATTTAAGAGGCTTTTAGACATACACATGGGTATGCAGAGAATGAGAATTAACATGATACCAAGATGGAGATGCTGCTGGTATCACACGCTGCAAAGTGCATGCAGACTGTGCTGGAGCTCAGGATCAAACTTCGGTTGCTGGAGATGTGAGGCCAAAGTCTTCTACCTGCGTCACTGTACTGCCCAATTAGAATTTCCAGTATTCACTGTCTTTATAACATTTTACTGAATCATGCATGAATTTCATTTACTTTAATGAGGTAAGGAGATGCTGATCCTGGCGAAACAAGTTGATCATTTTTATCAGCAGAGGAATGGAATTAATGGATGACAATTTTTTTAAATGATCTATTAAAGGACTGTATGTTTTCATTGAATTTTTAATGCTTTTTCTATAAAATAAATTAAATTTATTGGCCATATAAATCTTACACTCCTGAAGACTTTCTTAAAATAACAATCACTATCAAATAGAAGTATTGGGATACAGACCACATAGAGGCAAATGAGATTAGTTTCATTTGGTAGCATGGTGGGCACATACAATGTGGGCCGAAGGGCCTGTTTCTGTGCTGTAGTGTTCTAGGATAGGACTATTCTCTGCATCCGTGAGCACGTCCTGAAGGATATGTTGTCCTGAAGGATATATATATCCTGAAGGATATATTCTGGGTCAGAATTAGGAATATCTCCTTGGAAAGAAGTGGCACTTGAAATGAAAAGGAAAGGGAATTAGTTATTGTGATCAATGCAGAGGCCAACAATATAGCTCAGACAAGGAGAAGATTCTGCTGAATGAGCACGAGGAAGTTTCTCTACTGGTACAGGATTCACTTGAATCAGACTAGATCCAACATCACAGCAGAATCAAATGACCAGGGCTGTAGATGAGGCTTTAAGCAAAATAGTTGGGATGAGTATTGTTGTAATGTGAAATGTTGGCAGTTAAAGAGAAAGGACATGGGGATAGTAGAGCGGTGAAAAACAATTAAATGGATATGATCTAATAGCAATTGCAAAACCATGGTTACAAAAGACCTGATTTGGAATTTATTATTCCAGGACCCCCAACTTTTAGAAGAGATCAGTAAAATGGTACAGAAGAGGTAGGCATGATATTAAAGAATGTGACAAAGCAGTAAAGAGGAAGGATCTTAACCTGGAAAAGCAAGGAGTAGAAATATTGGTCAAAATTGAAATAGCGCCACTTAAGAATGCATAAGATAGCATCAAATAGTCAGAAAATTAGAAACACATGGAACAAAGAGAATACAATAATTATGAGGAAATGAACCAACATATTCATGGAAAACCAAATTATGGGCTATAAAATCAGATAATAGTGGAAATGCTGAGCAGACCATGTTTCATATGTGGAGAAAAAAAGGTTTATGTTTCATCGTGATAACTTGTCATCATCAGTTTGTTTCTGCTTTTTGATTAGCAGTGATAAATTAGAGGATAAACTCACAGAGGGTATAACAGATGGTATTTTTCCAGATCAACAGATTGAGAAACCAGTCAAACAGGTTACTTGTAGGCATTTAAAAAGAAAGGACATGGGGATAGCAAAGAGTAGTGAAAAATATTATTGAATCTGTGTCATCTAGGAAAGAGCAAGGAAAAGACAATTGAAGACTCTTTATTTAAAACCACGTAACATTCATAAAACAATAGGTGAATTAATAGCACAAATTGAATTAAATTGGTATTATCTATGTACTTTGATCATAGACTTTAGAATCAGCCAGGATCATATACTTTGGAATCAGCCAAATTAAATAATAATCTGGAAACTCAAAAACTAGAGATGCTGGATTCTTTCGCAAATCACAAAGTGTTGGAGGAACTCAGTGGGTCAGGCTGTATCTGTGGAAAGAATGGATGGGCAATGTTTCAGTTTGGGACACTTTTTCAGACCTTTGGGATAGTACCCTTCTTCAGAATTCTGAAGAAATTTACCAACCCAAAGGTCTGAAGAAGTGCCCGACAAGTCTTTAGTTTAGTTTAGTATAGAGATACAGTGTGGATACAGGCCCTTTGGCCCACCTAGTCTAAGCTGACTAGAGATTACCCCATACACTTGCACTATCCTACGCACTAGGGACGCTTTTAGCAATTTTTTACCGATTGTAACCTGAGACCTCACAAACAGGGCCCTGTCAAGTCACAAACACTGGAAACATTGCTTATTTGCACACTAGACTGTGATTGTGATTTCATATCTTCTCGCAAATGTTGCTGATCTAGGCATTTGCTCATTAGAAATCCTTCTGTTCCACTGTCTACTGGAAGCTTTGCAGTCAAGGCATGATAAGGGATAAATTCATCTTTGATTGGTAGCTGCAAATGCACGTGAGAATACTAAACACCTGTCAGATTCATCCCTGCAGCAGCTTGGATGAAGCAGTTTGTCATTGATTTTGCTATGTTGGCATGTATGGGTACACGGATAATCAAGGGTGGAAAGATGAATCATCATTGCACAATGTCATCGCACAGCAATAAATTGATGAAAACCCTCACTCTCACAAACACACCCCATTAACTATTCATTTTTCAAGCCTTTTTAACTGCCATTGAATTGCACACTGTTGCTATCATTTTGCTACTTAAAAGGATTAAGAATAATTAGTTTCCAGACGTGTAATGGCCTTAATCAGATACTAAGAAATCATCAGCTTCAATTAAGGAGCTCGTCTTAACAAGACCATTTAACTAATTACCCCTGCTGCCTGACAATGACTGTCAGGTGGGCTGTTAGGCACTTTTGTCTCCTTGACAATAATATTTCAATTACTGCTTGGTTCCCAGTGCATAAACATCTGGAGAGCTGGGAGCATCACAACAGTTACAACTTGCTCAGCTGTAAAGTGAATATATCTGATTACTGGTTAGACATTCTCTATCTATATGTCTATCAGCTGATCATCCTTGATAGCTGGTTACCTGTGCCAGGTCAGGTGAACCTCCAAAGGTCATCTTCAAAGTCTGGTTTATGCTAGCTGCTGGCAGATGTCTAGCTGTCAGTTCGGTTCAAGTGAGAGCTGAGGTTGGCCGTTCATGTGCCTATCAGGGGGTAAAAGGCAAACTCCTGACTAAAGAACAAAGAAAGCTAGCAGTTTGATCAAAGTCCATCTTTAAAGAAGTCTGACTCATCAAAGATTTGAGGAGTGATTTCCACTGCAGGATAACAATGTGTATTTTATTTTATTTGCTGAGATGTAGCTCTGGAGGTCAATTATGGAAATTATATTCTGTTTAGATTATAATCTGTTGTCTACCATAAATTGAAATATGACGTATTTTCCCCTCTCTGTCAGCCTGTTTCATGTAGGAAGGGGAGGTGACCCTGCCTCTCATTTTTCTTGGAATTCCTTCCCAAAGCAGCATATGTATTGAGTAAGCATATGTGATCCAGTATGTTGATAGGCTATGGCAATGTAATCTCTTGAAAATATATTGACTGGAACAAATAAAATTGTTTGATAGTACCCATTGCACATCTGAACACTGTCAATGTTCAGTGATGGCTGCACATTTGTTTCTGCTTTATTAATTGCCATCTAGATCACTGCAGTCCTCATCTCACCATATGACATTTAATGGTTGAGCTTTGACTCTAAACCTTTTGCTGAATTTAAAAAAACATTTTTGCTCTCATCCCTTTAACAAAATTTATTGTCGTCAGACTTGTGATTTCAGAAGTTTATGGACTCAAAAGGAAATTAAGCAGGATGATAAATTTGACCGGAGACCTAGATCTTAAATTGCAGAGGATGCTTGAAGAGATGAAAGCGTGCTAAGGGAAAAAAGGTGTGACAGCAGATTCAGATCAAGTCTAAATTCTGATCAACTTGTGAGTGTAACCAAAGTATAGATTGCATGCCTTTTAATAAAGATGTTTCAGGACCTATCAGGATCTGGACACCATGGCAAAGAGAGTATTTATCATTCACACTCCAAAGCACTCTTAACTGAGCAACCATTTGGAACACTTTAATGAAGCACAGAATCTCTTGCCCAGAGTAGGGGAATTGAGGACTAGAGGACATAGGTTCAAGGTGAAAGCGAGAAGATTTAATAGGAATCTGAGGGGTAACTTTTTCACACAAAGGGTGGTGGGTGTATGGTACAAGCTGCCAGAGGAGGTAGTTAAGGCTGGGACTATCCCAACATTTAAGAAACAGTTAGACAAGTACATGGATAGGCCAAGTTTGGAGGGATATGGACCAATCGCAGGCAAGTGGGACTAGTGTAGCTGGGACATGTTGGCCGGTGTGGGCAAGTTGGGCCAAAGGGCCTGTTTCCACGCTGTATCACTCTATAACTCTATGACTCTATAACAAGTATTCAAGAGATAACCATGCCTCTGTAGTCACAAATGGGCCACACCAGATAAGGATGGCAAATTTCTACCCCTTAAGGATGTAATTAAACCAGTTGGGGTTTAATACAACAATCTAATAACTTTTGTGGTTATCATTAGCAATGATTAATTTATTTTATAACTATTAACTGAATTCCAACCCTAACTAACTACAAGACTCTGGATTGTGAGTGCAAATCTATGGATTACTAGTCCAGTAAATTAAACATCTAACCAGCACTTTACGCATCAATTATTGAGAAAAATTAACATTTCCAATTCATGGGCAGCCTTCCATGTGAGAAACAGTGAAGTTTGGTAACGTAATTATAAGGTTGAAATATTTAGTTTGATGGTGAGTGGGGGGAGGAGAGCAAGACATTCATGTCAGAAACATTATTTAGGTCACAGCGTGGGCAGCATGTATAATTCTCACCATTCTACAGAAAAATGTAAACATGTTAGAGATTTTTTTAAATGTTAGCCAAGCTGCAAAATAAGAGTAACATGAAGAGACTACTTAGGCCAGGTTATTTTCATTGAAAACAGGAGACTATGTGAAGATTTAAGTGATATTAAATTATAAGAACCTGAGAAAAGATAAACAGAAAGACTATTTTTCTGAGTTGGTCAGTAACCAAGGAGCATGGATTTAAGTTATTCGATGGAAGGTTCTGACAGAAATTGCGAGAAAATTATCTTGTGCCACAAGTGATGAGGGTCTGGAACTCGTGGTGCAAAAGAGTGGAAGAGATAGAGGAACGCATCCAGAAACTAAAACTCTCGTTTGTTTGTTTGTTTGCTCCTGAACTACAGCCAAAACGGTACACGATAGCGTGACAATTTTAGGCCCGCCTTGCTCACCATAGTCCCTTTGGGGAGGGGAGGAGAGATGGGGAGAAGGGAGGGGGGAGGGAGAGGGAGGAGGGAGGGGGAAAGGGAGGGGGGAAGGGGGAGGGGAGAGGGGGGAAGGGGGGAGGGGAGAGGGGGGAGGGGAGAGGGATGGGGAGAGGGGGGGAGGGGCAGGGGAGGGAAAAGGGGGGGAGGGGGAGGAGGAAGGGGAGGGGGAGGGGGAAGAGGGAGGGGAGGGGGAGAGGTGGAAGGAGAGGGTGCTTCACCAATGCAGGAGAGGTTTGGGCCCAACAGGTCCACTTGGTCTAATTGTATTTAATAATGTCCTGTGTGTGCACTTGAAGACCCATAGCCAGCTAGTCCATGGAGCACAAAATTGGAGGTGGAATTAAACCAAAAGTCATTTATGGTCAACATGACTATTGAGGGCTGAACAGCCCAGAAAAGTATTCAAAGGTTTGTAGACTTTGTGAACGAAGCCAGTCCAATCCTCAGTGGCAAGATACTGAGGATTGGACTATCCATTTGTGACTCACAAATAATCAGGTGCTGAGGTATACGTTGGCCTGTGGAGGTTATAGTGGAAGCAGAACAAGTTCAGGCCACAAAACGCTGTTTAAACTGAGGCCCCTAGCCCGGCCGGCTTTAAAGTTCATGAAAAAACATGAATGTTTTGATGTGTGGCAAAGTTCAAAAACTATTAAAATATTCAAATTGTCAACATATTAGGCAGCTAAGGTGGCACAGTGGCACAGCGGTAGATGTGCTGCTTTACCGCACCAGAGACCTAGGTTCGCTCCTAGCTAGGGTTGTCTATATAATGTTTGTACATTCTCCCTGTGACCGCATGGGTTTTCTCCGGGTGTTCCAGTTACCTCCCACATTCCAAAGACATACAGGTTTCTAGGTTAATTTGCTTCTGTAAATTGTCTTCAGTGTGTAGGTTAGAACTAGTGTATGGGTGATCATTGGTCAGTGCGGATTGTGTAGGCCAAAGATCCTGTTTCTTTAAACAAGAGATACAGCAGGTAAACAGGCCCTTCGGCCCACCGAGTCTGCACTGACCAGCGATCGCCCCATACATTAGCACTATCCTGCACACTAGGGACAATTTACAATTTACAGAAGCCAATTAACCTACAAACCTATACATCGTTCCACACTGTATTTCTAAACTAAACCATAAGACACAGGAGCAGAATTAGGCCATTCAGCCCATTGAGTCTACTCCACCATTCAATCATGGCTGGTCTATTTTTCCCCTACAACCCCATTCTCCTGTCTTCTCCCGTAACCTTTGACACTCTTAATAATCAACTGTCTGTCTGTCTCTCTCTCTGTCCTTTAAAAATACCCTATGACTTGGCCTCCACAGCCGTCAGTGGCAACAAATTCCACAGAATCACCAATAAATTACCAGTAAATAAATTCCTCATCTCTATTATAAAGATACGTCCTTCTATATACACTGTGCTGTGCTCTCAGGTTCCAGACTCTCCCATAACTGGAAATATCCTTCCCACGTCTACTCTATCTAGGCCTTTCATTATCCGATCTGTTTCTCAGATTATAAAAGAATAAAAATTATCTAAAACATAAAAAATATTTGAATAAACTGAAACAATTAAAACAATCTAAAAATAATAACACCCAAACCTTTTCCAGCCGTTTCCCTTTGTTGATGTTGTTGAACATCTCCCCACACTCCCCCAGTGTTAGGAAATGGTGTTCCAAGTCCATCGTGAGTACAAGATAGCAAATGGCCATGAGCAGCTGTCAGGAAGTTTGGGACGTCCATCTTAATGCCCCCTGTGCTGAAATCCCAGACTTGCTGGCATCCGTGCAGGGAAATGCCGCAGCCCATGCAGAAAGTGGGAGCCACTCCAAAATGCACACCTTCACAGATACCTGCAGAACTTGCTACTCCAGTAGATGGCACTCTGAAAAGTATTTTCTTTGCTTGAGGATTTGCTAGAGCTAATGTTTTACACATATAACTGTTATTTAATCGCAGCATTTTATGGTACAATAAAAATCTAGTCTGTCAGTTTCCACAAAAATGCAATTAAAATTTTGTCGATCCAGATATAGTTATCTATCCATATATTTTAAAAACGTTGATTATCGGAAGAAGGGTCTCGACCCGAAATGTCACCATTCCCTCTCTACTAGATGCTGCCTGACCTGCTGAGTTACTCCAGCATTTAGTGATACCTTTGATTATCCTTAATATCACTGAATGGCAAAAGATGCTCAAAGGGTTAATAGGATAGCATCTGATCCAATAATTTTCATGTGTACATATATGTGTTACTATAATCCCCAGGGTTAGATTCTATACGCTAAATTGTACTGAATATGGCAATTGCAGATGGTAAAAGTCAATTCTGAGGCAATTTCACCAATTAATAGAGGGAGAACGAAAGACAAGGTGATAAATATTACAAGTACAAAAGAGTAAGTTAAACTTTGAAAGCCAGAAAAAAAGCCTGCAATGAAGTGAATGATAAAGGGTAGCAAGCAAAGTGTAAGGAAATGCCTTGCCTCTCCACACTCACACACCAGCCATTTAGAGAGGAGTGGGGCCAAATGGAAGGACAGATATGGTGGAGGAGGATGGAGGAGGAAATGTTACAGGAGTGTGTGTGATAGCTCAAAGGTTAAAATTAGCAATTGAAGATTTCTAAAAATGGAAAGGTTCGCATAAGTAAGGCAGCAACCCAAAGGGGTGGGTGGGCAATATTTGGATTAACAGTTTGGAGGGGAGCTACCAAACAGAATCAGGATAAAGCTTCAGATCCAAGAGTACCTTAATGGAGATTATTAAGGAGTCTAAGAGAACTAAAAGAAAGCCACAGGTACTACAGGTGTGCCATATGGGAACATTGAATATAGTTCAGAATTGAGATTATTTAGGGATCTACAAAATCATTTCTCAGACATTCAACCTGCTTCGAGACCACCCTTCATCAATCCTGCCATCTCTAGTGTGACATATCCACAACAAAAAAACATCCCTTTCCCTACTTACCTCACCTTTTCAGTATTTCAAAGGGCCCATTCATTTTGGAAAGCCCTGGTCCACTCTGCAACAACTTCCAGCAACTGTGTTCTTCCATGGTCCTTTTATGAAGTGCAAACCCTGGCCTTTTACTCCACCATTCCCTCTACATTGTTCATTGCACTGTACTATATTTGTTTCCCGTAATGGAGATCCTACTTTTGGGAGATCCAATTCTCACTGGGAGGTCACTTTGTAAAACCCTTCCATGCAATCCACAAGGCATATCTGGGCATCCTGTTGCCAGCATTTTAATTCTCCACTCTGTTCCCATTCTGACCTCCCATTGCATTACCTTCTGTGCATTTCCATTGAATCTCAGTTGAAACTCAAGAAACAGCACCTCATCTTCAGACATTTATATTGCAACTTTCTGAGCTCAACTCCATATGTACCAATTGCTAATTCCAACAATTAAACCCTTTTTCTTTAACAGTTGTTGCTATTGATACTTCATTTACCACGCAAATCTTTCAGCTGTATAATAATACAAATGTTCTGTAGTTTCTGTAAGTCTGGAATAAAAACAAGAAAAGCTGGGAATAATCAACATTCTAAGCAGTTTCTGCAGAGAGAGGGAAAAAAAATAGACCAAACTTTGAAAACCAAAACTTTGCAGATGTTTAAAATCTGAAAACAAAAATAGAAAATGCCCGAATTATCAGCAGAGTAGGGAACATCCAAGGAGGTAGAGGCGGAGCTGATGCTTAGGTCAATGGTCCCCGTCATGAACGCTTATCAACCCGAAAACCCAAACCTGCCCTAACCCTTCAGATGCTGCAGGTGCCACACCATATAACATGTCCAATGTTCCAGTTCTGAAACAAACTGGAAAGGCCGGTTACATGAAATTACTGAATTCATAGTTGCACTCTGAAGGTTATACGATACCTTGCAGACGGAATGGAGATATTCTACAAACTTGTTACCCAAATCTGTGTTTAGTTCTCCAGTGTAAATGAGGCCATATTGTGAACATCAAGTAAAATGGATGGCAAGTTTGAAGAAGCAATGGTGAACTACTACTTCACCTGGAAGGAGTATTTGGGACTGGATAGTGGGAAGTGATGAAAGGGTAGGGTTACATTTCCTACATCTGTCTGGGGAAGTGCTATGAGAAAGGAGATGGACGGCTGCTCATGGAGATGGAAGAGTCGACCAGAGAGTCACAAAGGGAAAGATCTCTTGAGAATTCCAAAAGGGAGGGGAGAAGATGTGTCCAGTGGGGGCTCTCCTTGAAGGTGGCAGATCTTATCATGGATGATTGCATTGGGTGAGAAGGTTGATCGGACGGAAGATGAGAACAAGGGAAATCTTATTTTGCTGGGAAGAGAGGAGGCCTAGAACAGAAGTCTGTTTGGGCACCCGTCTTGACCCGTATTTTGCTTCTTTGCTTGTCCATTCACCGCTCTCTTTTACGTACAATCATTATCCTTTCATTATTTAACTTCTTTCTTTAATATCGTCCCAGGTCTTCGCTTTCAATCTTTCCTCTCCTCCCCTCTTTCAATTCCTCTATGTGTGCCTAAAACGTTCAGAATCACTAAATGTTTCCAGTTCTAGGAAAATTCATCAATCTAGAAAATTAACTGATTCAGACTCCACAGATACGACCCGAATTGTTAAGCAATTTCCACGTTTTCTGCTTGTGTTATTATAGGAAGAGTTCCTGCTTTGGTTAAATGGAGTAACCCAATAATTGAAGATCCCTGATACATATAAATCTCATGTATAATTAAACTGAAATACAAGTCAGCTTTTCTACTGAGACAAAAACGCTTGGGTAGCAATCTTCGTATTGTTTCTAAAATTATAGAACCATAATCAATTGTTTTTCATAGCATTTGGTTTTTCATGGTAAAAAGTGAACCGCTTGTAAAAGGGCAAATGTTATAGCTTTAATGTGAGACTTTTCAGCAATTAAGAATTTGTTCTCGAGTCTCCCAGCAAAAACAAAGAAACTCCCATTCTCACCAGATGTGCTCATGTTCCATTCCGCTTCACCACAGGGGAAAACAATGCATGCCTGCTGGAAATTCTACAATCACACAATGCATGCTGATACCATTGCTTTATTCTGCACTATTACGTGAGACATTCAAGTCAGCCTCCCATTTTCTGCTCAGATGGATGTAAAAGATCCAACAGCTATATAGTTGAATGCAGACACTAGGAACTGCAGATGCTGGTTTATTTTAAAAACGATACAAAGTGCTGAGGAAGTCAGGCAACATCTCTGGAGAACATGGATAGGTGAAGTTTCGGGTCAGGACTCTTCTTTCTTCTTCAGACTGATTGCATACAATCTACTTCCCTCCTCTACAATGTCTAAAGAAGGGTCCTGACCTGAAACTTCATCTATCCATGTTCCCAGAGATGCTGCCTGATCAGCTGAGTTGCTCCAGCATTTTGTGTTTAAGTTTTTAGTTTCAGTTTTTAGAGATACAGCATGGAAACAGGCCCTTCAGCCCACTGAGTCCGCACTGACCAACGATCACTCATACACTAGTTCTATCCTAGTGTCCTTTTTACCTATATAGTTAAGGTGGGTGGCTGCAGTCTTTTTCCCCAGGGTAGGGAAATCTGAAACTAGAGGGCATAGATTTAATGTGAGAGGAAAGAGATTTAAAGGGGATCTGAGAGGCAACTTTTTAAACTCAAAGTTAGCCAGTGGAAGTGATGGAGACGGGTATAATTACAACTTTTATAACACGTTTGGGCAGGCACGTGGATAGAAAAGATTTAGAGGGACAGGGGCAAAATGTAGGTTAATGGGACTAGAGCAAAACAAGAGAAACTCAGCAGGTCAGGCAACATCTGGGGAGAGAATGGACAGGTGAAGGGAGGGGAACTGTCGATGTTTCAAGTTGAGGCCATGCATCAGCATCATCATCAGACCAGACCAACCATTACATTACAGAACCAGTGCTGCCACCAGGGCAATGGGTCTTTAAGGCCAATCAGGGGTGCTGAGGAAGAGGATTTCTTGGAATGTTTGAGAGATGGTTTTCTAAACCAACATGTCGAGGAACCAACGAGAGAACAGGCCATTCTAGACTGGGTATTGAGTAATGAGGAAGGGTTAGTTAGCAGTCTTGTTGTGCGAGGCCCCTTGGGCAAGAGTGATCATAATATGGTAGAGTTCTTCATTAGGATGGAGAGTGACAAAGTCGATACAGAAACAAGTGTTCTGAACTTAAAGAAAGGTAACTTTGAGGGTATGAGGCGTGAATTGTCCAAGATAGACTGGCGATTGATGCTGAAAGGGTTGACGGTGGACATGCAATGGAAGGCATTTAAAGGTCGCATGGATGAACTACAACAAGTGTTCATCCCAGTTTGGCAAAAGAACAAACCAGGAAAGGTAGTGCATCCGTGGCTAACAAGGGAAATCAAGGATAGTATTAAAACAAAAGATGAAGCATACAGATTAGCCAGAAAAAGTAGCATACCAGAGGACTGGGAGAAATTCAGAGTCCAGCAGAGGAGGACAAAGGGCTTAATTAGGAAAGGGAAAATAGATTATGAGGGAAAACTGGCAAGGAACATAAAAACAGACTGCAAAAGCTTTTATAAATATGTCAAGAGAAAAAGATTAGTTAAGGCAAATGTAGGTCCCTTGCAGTCGGAAAAAGATGAATTGATCATAGGGAACAAGGAGATGGCAGACCAATTGAACAAATACTTTGGTTCTGTCTTCACTAAGGAAGACATAAACCGTCTGCCGGAAATAGCGGGGGACCGGGGGTCTAAAGAGATGGAGGAACTGAGGGAAATCCAGGTTAGTCGGGAAGTGGTGTTAGGTAAATTAAATGGATTAAAGGCAGATAAATCCCCAGGGCCAGATAGGCTGCATCCCAGAGTGCTTAAGGAAGTAGCCTCAGAAATAGTGGATGCATTAGTGATAATTTTTCAAAACTCTTTAGATTCTGGAGTAGTTCCTGAGGACTGGAGGGTAGCTAATGTAATCCCACTTTTTAAAAAGGGAGGGAGAGAGAAAACGGGGAATTATAGACCAGTTAGCCTAACATCGGTAGTGGGGAAAATGCTAGAGGCAGTTATTAAAGATGTGATAGCATTACATTTGGAAAGAGGAGAAATCATCGGACAAAGTCAGCATGGATTTACCAAAGGCAAATCATGTCTGACGAATCTTATAGAATTTTTCGAGGATGTAACTAGTAGAGTGGATAAGGGAGAACCAGTCGATGTGTTATATCTGGACTTTCAGAAGGCCTTCGACAAGGTCCCACATAGGAGATTGGTGTACAAACTTAAAGCACACGGTATTGAGGGTTCAGTGTTGAGGTGGATAGAAAATTGGTTGGCGGACAGGAAGCAAAGAGTAGGAATAAACGGGTCCTTTTCGGAATGGCAGGCAGTGACTAGTGGGGTACCGCAAGGCTCAGTGCTGGGACCCCAGTTATTTACAGTGTATATTAATGATTTGGACGAGGGAATTGAATGCAACATCTCTAAGTTTGCGGATGACACGAAGCTGGGTGGCAGTGTTAGTTGCCAGGAGGATGCTAGGAGGCTGCAGAGTGACTTGGATAGATTAGGCGAGTGGGCAAATGCATGGCAGATGCAATATAATGTGGATAAATGTGAGGTTATCCACTTTGGCGGCAAGAACAGGAAAGCAGAGTATTACCTGAATGGTGACCGATTGGGAGAAGGGGAGATGCAACGTGTCCTGGGTGTCATGGTGCACCAGTCATTGAAAGCAAGCATGCAGGTGCAGCAGGCAGTGAAGAAAGCGAATGGTATGTTGGCATTCATAGCAAGAGGATTTGAGTTTAGGAGCAGGGAGGTTCTGCTGCAGTTGTACAGGGCCTGGGTGAGACCGCACCTGGAGTATTGTGTGCAGTTTTGGTCTCCTAACCAGAGGAAAGACGTTCTTGCCTTAGAGGGAGTACAGAGAAGGTTCACCAGATTGATCCCTGGGATGGCGGGACTTACATATGAGGAAAGACTAGATAGACTGGGCTTGTACTCGCTGGAATTTAGAAGACTGAGGGGGGATCTTATAGAAACATATAAAATTCTTAAGGGGTTGGAGAGGCTAGATGCGGGAAAATTGTTCCCGATGTTGGGGGAGTCCAGAACCAGGGGTCACAGCTTAAGGATAAAGGGGGAAGACTTTTAGGACCGAGATGAGAAAACATTTCTTCACACAGAGAGTGGTGAGTCTGTGGAATTCTCTGCCACAGAAGGTAGTTGAGGCCAGTTCATTGGCTATATTTAAGAGGGAGTTAGATGTGGCCCTTTTTGCTAAAGGGATCAGGGGGTATGGAGAGAAGGCAGGTACAGGCTACTGAGCTGAATGATCAGCCATGATCATATTGAATGGCGGTGCAGGCTCGAAGGGCCGAATGGCCTACTCCTGCACCTATTTTCTATGTTTCTATAAGACTCTATATTTTTATAAACCCGATACATGAAAGGTACATGATGGTACCTACAACACACGATGCCTCAGAAAAGCCACCAACATCCACAAAGACTCTTCACACCCCTGCAACAGTCTGTTCGAACTCCTTCCATCGGGCAGACGATACAAGGCCTTCTACGCCCGCACCTCCAGACTCAGGAACAGCTTCATCCCCAGGGCCATAGCTGCTATGAACCGGTCCTGCTGAGCCGGATGGCCACAACGCATAGATCAACTTGCACTTTACCCTGTCTAAAAACTGTTACAATTGTTTCGTTTCGTTGGGTTGCTGTTAATTACTTAAATTATTGCATCGTATGGGAGGCGCATTCCCAATCTCGTTGTACCCCTGGGTACAATGACAATAAAGATATATTGTATTGTATTGTATTGTACCGGAAAGATGGCGACTCTTTGTGTACTGCCTCAGCAGAAATCTATTTGTACACTATAATCGTTTAACATACTGGATTGTATGCAAAAACACAGAATTTCACTGTATCTAGATTTAATGTGACCATACAGTACTATGGGACTATCAGCATGCAGCATCTCCACCTAAAATATCATAAATTCCTTTCCCTCCACAGATGCTGCTCGACTCACTGACTTTCTCCAGCAGTTTGTTATTTTGCTTGAGATTGCAACATCTGCAGTCTCCCATGTCTCCTTTATCAATCACTTTGTGTTGTTCACTGGATGATGCCCCCAGCTAATGTGAGTGAAGCTGACCTGACAAGATTTGTGAAAAGTCTGAAGAAGGGTCTCGACCCGAAACGTCACCCATCCCTTCTCTCCAGACATGCTGCCTGACCCGCTGAGTTACTCCAGCATTTTGTGCCTATCAATATGTGTTAAAAGTTGTGATCCGTCATTTCAATGCATTCCTCACTCTAAAAGAAAACACATTTCATATACTGCAAAGTATCTGAGCAAACACTTGTATATCTAAACTGACTTTTGTTTTGACCATGTCATAATGTTCTGAAATGATTGAGAGCAAATATAGTTCTTTGTAAATGTGAGCAGGCAAAAAAAATATATACTTGAGCAAATCCATGTGCTGAATTCAAGCAAATGTCCAAAAGATTAATTTAGAACTGATGTTATGTACAATAAAATCTGCAGAAACATTCCACTAAAGATTTCTATTCTACTTGCACAAAGTAGAATGTTCAATCATTTTGCATCATTAGTTGATTAAAGAGAGAAAAATTAATCTTAAACACACATATACAATGACATCAAAATCTACAATGTGATTGTTACAGAACTAGTGCTGAATTATTTTATCGTCTTTTACTGCAACAAATGAGAATTGTTGAATCATTTCACACATCTATTTGCCACATGTTTTATGAATTCACTGAACTCTACGCAAGCTTTTAAAGAATTAGATTTTTTTTTTGGAATAAGCACAGAACAAAGCAAATCATTGCCGAGGGGAACATTGAAAACATACCTGCAGTGTACCTCCTTTTGGTTTCTCAATCTTGTTCCAAACTGCAGTAGAAAATATTGTTCTGGTAGGCCTTCTTAAGAACATCTTTTATCTTATTACTTCTGACATAACGAAATGTTATTTTAAAAAGAGGAACAATACAGATCCCAGTTCCTAAGTTTTAGGGCTGGGGGGTGGGGGGGAGACAGGAAAAAAAAGTGTTACAAATGAGGACATTTTGTGTGTAACTTTCCCCAGTATTTCCACGCACAAATGTTGCTGGTTCTGTGGGATAGAAATTCTCAATTCCCCAAAGGGATTTCATGTGAGAAGATGGCAAAAGGCATTGGTTGCTATTAGATACGCATTCTGGACAACAAGAAGTTAGTGCAGTAATGAATCTGTGGCCTGGATTACAGGTTCCATGGTCATTAAATAATGACAGGCCCATTCCCTTCTGAACCATTAACCATAAAGGTAATAGGTTAAATAAACAGAAGGCAGGAAGGCAGGCACCACTACCAGTCCCCACCTCCCCACTGCCCCCCTCCCCCGCCCACCCCGTCTCGCCCCCTCCCCACAGGCAAATAAGGCATCGAGTAGAATTTTTCTCACATTTTCAGCTGTTCTGTTCCATTAAAATGTCATTATGTGCACAGTGTAACAGATAATATAACACCCTAATGGTTTAGAAACAAATCATTTCTGATCTCCGCGGTGAATATAATAAAAGTTATATCAGACCTTAGTTATTGATATATAATAGATCAAAAGGAGGAACAAATGTTGATCAAGAGTAATGATGGGGGTTTGTGGAAACTGCTTTTGCAAAATGTCTATCATTAAAATCACTTTTCTGTCTTTTGTCAATATTTTTAAAAGGCAAATAACAAAATAATTATTTTAAAAAACACGATTGATCATGACAAAGATAATATCACAAATAAAAAAGAGTAAAAAATAATCTTGATGTTTGTATATAGCTGTTCAAGTCCTTCAGTGCAACTTTCACCCATTGTGGGAACACTTTTGAAGAAAAGATATTAATGATCAGTTTTTTTCAGGTCTCATTTCTACTAATGTTTGGGAGAAATTGCTGGCCATACATAACTAGCCACAGTAACCCTAGCCAGCAGCACAACAGATTCCATCCATCAGCAGAACTTAGCAGCAGCAAATCACTCAAGAAATTTAACAGTAATCCTTGCTCCAGGCCAAATCCAGGTGAAGGGTTTAATGAGCAAGTGAGTTGAAAAATGCAAACTGCAAAAGCCATTTCATCACCCCTGGAACAGAAAGAAGATTTTAGCAATAATGTGGAGAAGCAGCTGTGGGCAAGAATTTCAAATATGAATCTGTAAAATAATTTTTAAAAATGTGTGCCAATTAAACAAATAAAACAGTCCAAATTGTTTCAGTTTGGAAGTTAACATTCCAAAGTCAAAAGATATGGATGGTGAATCTGAACTGTGCTGATTCAGTGGTGCATCCGGTGGGGGGGGGGGGGGGGGGGGCACAGTGGCACAGTGGCGTACCTGGTAGGGATGTTGCCTTGCAGCTGAGGCCCAGGTTCAATCCTGACTGGAGTTTTCCACGAGTTTCCTCCAGGTGGCCCCGTTTCCTCCTACATCCCAAAAACGTGCAAGTTGATAGATTAATTGGCTACTGCAAATTCCCCTTGGTATAAAGCAGGGGTGGCCAAAGTTGCTTAATGTAAGAGCCACATACGATAAAGTTCAGATGTTTGAGAGCCGCAAGACATGAACAAAATTTACACATACGTTTTTATTGTTACATACACATTTTGTTACAAAAATTTTATATAAATATTAAGAAATGCATGTATGCCTATTCCTTTTTTCAGAGATGCTGCCCTTCTCTCCAGAGATGCTGCCTGTCCCGCTGTGTTACTTACTCCCCGGCATTTTTGCGTCTCTCTGCCGAGGTGGGGAGCTGGACCGGGAGACGGAAAGACAAATGGAAAGACAGATGAAGTCCCAAGCAAACCTGAGGACTTCCTGAGTTCTCCGTCACTGTATCCAAGGCTGATCTAGACTGTTACTAAGTGAGTTCCAGCACATTGTGTGTGTGTGACCGCATGCTTAAAATAGCCCCCGTGGAAACCCGAGCCCCCCGTGGCGCTGTCTACCTGTCTGGTAAACAAACCGGCCGGACTTTGAAACCCAATAACTGTGTGTTACAGCAGGCGAGGGAGGCGCAGTGGCGGAGTCGCTGTCTTACAGCGCCAGAGACCCGGGTTCGATCCTGACTACCGACGCTTGTCTCTTGCGTCCACGAGCCGCATATTAAAGGTCAAAGAACCGCATGTAGCTCGCGAGCCACGGTTTGGCCACTCCTGGTATAGAGGTGAGAGTAAGAACCTGGGGAGAGTTTATTTTAGTATTTTAGTTTAATTTAAAGATACAGAACAGAAACAGGCCCTTCTGTCCACTGAGTCCATGGCGGCCAACAATCCTTGCACATTAACACTATTCTACACACACTAGGAATAATTTGCAATTTTACCAAGCCAATTAACCTACAAACCTGTAGGTCTTTGGAGTGCGGGAGGAAACCGGAACACCCGGGGAAAACCCACGCAGGTCACAGGGAGAACGTACAAACTCCGTACAGACAAGCACCTGTAGTCAGGGTTGAACCTGGGTCTCTGGCGCTGTTATGCAGCAACTCTACCGCTACGCCACCGTGCCGCATTGATGAGTATTTAGGGAGATTAAAAAAGGGAATAATGTGTGGTTAATACAGTATAAATGGGTTATTGTCAGTCAGTGTATATTTGATGGACCGAAGGGCCTCTTCCCATGCATATCTCTCTATGACATGACAATAATTTTGAATAGTAATTTAAATATGAACAGCATTTTTTTTTACTTTGCACAATGATATAATCATCCTTCTCTGTAACTCTTCAAAAATAGATCCAATCTGTAGAAGGGTACATGGGCATAGACAGACATCAGCCACTTTGCCAGAGTGATAATATAAAGAGAAACCACTGGACATCCTTCCTGGGCCAGGCTGCATCTGTGAGAAGGGGAAGAGTTAATTGTCACCTGACATTTCTGAGTTAACTCTGATTTTCTTCTGTCAGCTTGATATGATGAGCATTTCCAGCATTCTCTATCTATATTTTAAATTTCCATCATCTGCAGTTTTTCTAAATTACCTTGTAAAAATATCCATTCTTTATGTGTAACCATAGGAAGCAAAAGTGCCCAGGCTTTTCATAGGTGAGATATTGTAACTGGAGTGAATGCTCTGCTCAGCCTAAGTCTTAATGTAATTGTATGTCTTTTCAACAGAGACAAACGTCATGGAGCCATGCAGCGCGGAAACAAGCTCTTCGGCCATGGAGTCTATGCCAACGATTGAGCATGATATGGCTACCCAACACAAAACACTCAGTGGCTGGGTTGAGATTATTCTATACAGTACAAGGCATTGAATTTATAATCCTACATTTTAATATTTTCACAGCGATTAAGACATGTTTCGTTATAGATGCTCAATTAGAAAGAATGGATCTGGTGTTTGCATTTATGTGGCATTCTTTAGGTCTCAAGTGTACCAAGTGCTTTTGAGCCATTTAGTTATTAATGCAATCGCCTTCAGTTTGTACGTGTGTTTCCACTTTTCTGTCAGGCGATGATGTGATTGAATAAAAACTCAAAACATGCAGAGCTGGTCTTTGAATTTTGGGTTGATGTGAGAAATACAGAAAAATGTGAGATTTTGCATTTTGATCAGAAGAGAAAATTGGAATATTTCTCAATAGTGTAAAAGCTGGGAAACCCTGACAGAGGAAAGACATTTGCCCCATTGTGTTTCTGTCAGATTGTATTACAGCCCCAGGAATCAGGCATGCAAGTTCAATATGCAGTTCGGATGGACAATGAGTTGGCATAAAAAGTAAAAACGTTTTGCTGAGATTGTATATGGCTTTAGGGAACTCTATTTAGTAGAGTAGTGTGCAGTTCATTTCAAGGAAGGATATACTTGCCCTGGATTCAGAGTTCACAAGACTTATAAAGGGCAGAAAGGTGAAGTGGCAAAACTATGTATAGAAGGAGTGTAAGTCACTCTCGTTCAATGAGGCGAGAGGAAAGCTAGGTGATCTCGTTGAGGTATATGTGACTTGGAGAGGGAAAGACAGGATGAATCCCCAGTTTGTTTTCTGTGGAACACACAGCGAAGAGAATAATCTTGTCATATGGAGTCAGCCACTTTGGACTGAGCTGACAAGAAATATCCTCACATCGAGGGTTGTGGATGCTAAGAGATTACTCAAACTTCTCTGCTGCAGAGGCATGAGGATGGTGAGTTTGTTCAGCACTGAGACCAGTAGATTATTAGAGAGTGTAAGAATATGGAAATTAAGCAACAAAGTAGACTTTTAAGCATGAGTTTAGCCAGGATACTACTGGGCGAGTCTAGGACTAGAGGTCATAGCCTCAGAATTATAGGACGTTCGTTTAAGAAGGAGATGAGGAGGAATTTCTTTAGTCAGAGGGTGGTGAATCTGTGTAATTCTTTGCCACAGAAGGCTGTGGAAGCCAATGGATATTTTTAAGGCAGAGAGAGATAGATTCTTGATTAGTATGGGTGTCAGGGGTTATGGGGAGAAGGCAGGCGAATGGGGTGTGGAGGAAGAGATAGATTAGCTGTGATTGAATGGCAGAGTAAACATGATGGGCCGAATGACCTAATTCTGCTCCTATCACTTATGACCATATGACATGATATTAATGAATGATGGTTCAGGTCTTATGTTGCCAACTGTCAGCCAGATGTTATCTTCAACCTTACACCAACCTCATTTCCATGTTATGGGATATAGTAGCTATGTAGGACCAACTACTTTATTGACTTGCATGAAGGTAGTTATAACATGAAATCATGTTCGTGTTGTAGCCTGTCAAACTGTTAATCAGTCTGCAAAATGTTCCACTACTTTACACTATTCTCTAAGGGAAGAGTGTGAAGATACAAATCAACAACTGTTGTAATATAGGAAAATGTGGCAACTAATTTGTACAAACAACAACACAATAAATAAACAGTTTTATTTAATGGTATTACTTGAGGTATGTTGGCCAGGAACGTGAAACTTCCCCTGTGGTTAAATAGTGCTGTGAAATGCCTTGCAGCCACCTGAGAAAGATGAAGAATTCTCTGAAGAATCAACAGCATTTATGGGCCAAATTTTGTTGGTATGTGCATCCCACTGCCTGAAACTGTTGTCCCATCTCTCTATGCCTGAATAAACCCAGCCTTGATGACTGGACCCAACTGGAAACATTAACCAGATCAGCAATACCACAGTAACATTTTACAGAACTGAATAATTATTAATAATTACATCTTTCCTTCAAAAAATAAAACAAGTTAACTAAAAACACTGAAAAGCAGATCAATAATTTTAAAAAGCTTTTAGTGATGTAGCATAAATAAAGTAACCTATTTTTCCCGTTACCCACTAATGGCAGCTCTAGAATCCTCATTGAAATCACTGAGGTGAATGAATGGTGCAGGAGCAGAGAAGCAATCCACTCGTGCAGTGCAGGAGAATCACAACAAGGATTTTGTACTGGACATGTGCATTCTGCTTGTAGATCTGGGACTTCTGTGTTTGATAGTGCATGTGTGTGTCAGACTTAATGCTGTTTGAACAGTGCGACGCTGCACTGGCCAAGGAGATCTAGCCCGGTTGGTTCACGTCCCTGGAGCGGGCCAATATAAAAATATCTTCCTGCTTGTGTGAAATTGAATCTAGACAACATTTTTAGTCACTGTTTTAATTCTGCCTTGCCAACATCTTGTCATTCTGAAGCAGTGCTTCTGTCTGCTGTGTGATGTCCAATTGGAGGAATCAAACAACCTGTTTTATTTCGGGGTCATCCAAGTGAGGGAGCAAAACATTCACACCAATTAACTGTTGGGGAAAAGGAAATGTTATGATTGAAACACATCTGGAGAAGCAATATTTGTAGACAAGACTTTGAAAAGGGCATTAAATCAAATGAATGCAGAATCAGTAACGCAGTTTTATAATGCCTATTTTTCATCACTTCCGGCTCGGGTTTTTACAGAAACAATAAAGTATCCCAAATCTCAGTAAAATTATATTAAAAACATTGGGAAATAGCTGGACAGAATAGCAAGTGGTTTGCATAGACTCCATGTTAAGGGCAAGAACACAGGCTGGGCAGTAATAGATTGAGGCCAGACTGCCGTCCAAGCTTGACCTTGGCTAGGACTCCAAAGAAATCATTATTTTTAATCACTTTCACACATTCCTTTCTTGCTGGATGTGGATAAAACCTGGCACATAGACCTTCAACCCTACTTGTTACAATATACAATATTGTCCGCTAGCCTAGCAAGTACCAGTGATCAACCGTTGACATGTAACACGAAGAGCCCCCAAAATATTGGCAGGCTCATTGTTGGAGTTGCAGGCATATCTCAATATAGGCCATAGTGTGTTTCCTCCTCACTGTTTAAAGGCTCATAGTTCAGCAGGCTGCAAAGCCACCCAAACTAATACATGCAGAAGTTCAAGGTATCTTGCAGAAACTCTCTTGCAGCAAATATGGAGCTTGCTTGAAGAGTCAATCTTTCTATCTTCCGAAAATTCCCCCTGCACCATTTTCTGACCATATTTATGCATTTCCAACCTTTGAACCTTTGCCCGTTAAAGAAGCAAATTTTCTTTAATATGGCAACTTTTCTCATCCTGCTCTATTTTGCTAATACTGATTCTTAGTTCACTGCCTTGTTTTCTTTTGTTCTTTTTCATTAAATCTCACACAGATTTGGTTCTACAAAATCTTCCATTTTCCTTCTTGGTTGCAAATCAAGCTTCAGACCCTGGAAATTAACAAAGATCAGTGTGAATCCACCTTGCTGATGTCTTCAATGCGTAGTTCTGTGGTTTAAAGGGCCAGGCTTCCTTAAAATTGGATCATCCCAGTGCTCTTAGACCAGGAACGCCTCAGAGGATCCTGGTGCAACAAGCAAGAAGAATCTACAGTCTTCTCTAAAAGGACCATGAAGTGGACCTGATACTAATTTATGGGCCTGTATGGTACATATTCTGTTAACTATAACTTCAAAATGTAACCAGAGTAAGATCTTCACCTCTGGAAACAGGCAGATGCCTGGGAGAGTAGTGCGAGACCCAAGCAAAAATGGCAGCAGTGGTATTCTCACCGAAAAAGAATCAGTCAGTGAAGTGCGATGATCTTTGTCTAACTGTCCACAGGACCAGGATAGCAGAGGTTCTGAAATTTGTCACCATGTCTCCTATTTTATCTTCTTGTATTCTTTACCCCCACTTAGCTTTTGCTTTTGCTTGTCACAGTTGTGCTGGTTCATTCATGGACGCAGCCCAAGTCATCACACAAACCAACCTCGCTTCTATTGACTCCATTTATACCTCAAGCTGCCTTGGCAAGGCCAGGAGCATAATCAAGGATGAGTCGCACCCAGGCCACTCCCTCTTCTCAGCTCTCCCATCAGGCAAAAGGTACAGAAGTGTGAAAACGCACACCTCCAGATTCAGGGACAGTTTCTTTCCAGCTAATATCAGGCAACTGAATCATCCTACCACAACCAGATAGCAGTGCTGAACTACTATCTACTTCCAATGTCCCTCAGACTATCCTTGACTGGACTTTGCTGGCTTTACCTTGCACTAAACGTTATTCCCTTATCATGTATCTATACACTGTAAATGGGTTGATTGTAATCATGTATCGTCTTACTGCTGACTGGTTAGCAGGCAACAAAAAGCTTTTCACTGTACCTCCGTACATGTGACAATAAACTAAACTGATGTAGAGGTTTATCTGATTATTTGTCCTGCTCTTTTCAATACTGAAGATCCACATGTCAACTTGGCTCTTCAAAGAGCTTTCACAATAAACAAGAGTCAGATCCAGGGCATGTTTTCCTTCTGGATTAGCAGCTGGGATCTGACCTTTGCAAATTTGCAATACACTTTCTCATTAAATCAGCTAACATGCAAGGTCCAGATGTCTTCAATTAAGATCAGTATTGCATTTCCACCAAACAGCAAAATGCTTTAATTGTATTTATGATTCATTCCTTAGCAAGCAATAAAAATAAACTCCAGATATTTTCATTGCATTAGAAGCATTACCAAGAACGTTTATCTTCCACTTCTGGAAATAAGTAGCATGTAACAATTATTCAAATAGTCACAGCAACATTATCAAAAGACATGGACTTTAGATTGATGTTTGTTAATGAAACGATGGCCGACCACTTCACTTGCTGTGTTGTTTGCTTGACCACCATTATGCTTAAGCCTCCAGCACACCCTCCATACCTCTGCCTAAAGTACTATTTCTCCTGCAGCCAATTCTGTTGCCTGAGCGAGACTACTTTCAATCTCCAGGCCCTGTTTGATAGTGAACCACTGACTCACTAACAATGCAATCACAAAACCCTCATCAACTCTACCACCGTAACATTGCCTCCCTCTTCCCTTGTCTTAAATAATCTGCAGCTGAAGCCATCATTCATGCTTTCCCTGGTCCTTACCTTTTACCCCACCAGCCTCCACATCCAAAGGAACATACTCCAACATTTCTGCCACCTTCAATGTGATCTCACCACCAGTCACATCTTCCCATCCCCATCCTTTTCCACTTTCAACAGAGTCTGCTCCCTTCACGACTGCTTGGCTCACTCATCCATTTCCACCCAAACCACTCTGGCCCCAGGTACCTTCCCCTGCAACCATAGGAGATGTAGCACTTGTCCCTATATCTCCTCCCTCACATCAAACTCAGGCCCACAGCATCCTGTCCAGGTGAGGCAGAGGTTCATGTGCACTTCCTCTAACCTTATCTACTGTATTTAATACTCCAGATGTGGCCTCCTGTATATCAGCGTGACCATGCGTAGACTAGGCAACCATTTGGCCGATCATGTGCTCGGTCCGCCAAGGCCTATTGGATCTCCTGGTTGCTAAGCATTTTAACTCCCCTTCCAAAGCCTATACTGACCTTTCTTCCAGGGCCTCCTCCATTGACAGAGCGAGGCCACATGCAAACTGGAGGAATAACACCTCATGTTCTGCCTGGGTAGTTTATAACCCAACAGTATGAACATTGAATTTTCCAATTTTAGATCATGTACCGACAAATGTACCTACAAATAACACCCCCTTTCTTTTCCCCACCTCTCTTCACTGCACCTCACCTTCACCCCCCCCCCCCCCCCCCAACCTCTTCTATTTATATTCCTTTCTCACATTTCATGCTCCTCACTCCTTATCTCACTGCCTTTTGTGTTTTCATCCCTGGCCTTTGACCAACCATCTCCCAATCAACCCCCCCCCCCACATGTATTCACCCATCACTTGCCAGGCTTTGCCCCATACTCACCTCTCTTCCAGCTTTCTTCCCTCTACTACAATCAGCCTGAAGGGCCCTGACATGAATCGTCGCCTATCCATGTTCTTCAGAGATACTCCTGCCCAGCTGAGTTACTCCAGCATGTAATGTAATTTTTTTGTAAACCAGCATCTGCAATTCTTTCTGTCTTCAATATAGCTATCCAGACTCGAAGACTCAAATATTATCCCAGTCAACCTTTCTTCTTCCATGCTCCAGAAACATGATTCAATCAAACCACAATTGCGATGCGAAAGAGTTGTTGCCTTACAGCTCCAGAGACAATAGACAATAGACAATAGGTGCAGGAGGAGGCCATTCGGCCCTTTGATCCAGCACCGCCATTCAATGTGATCAGGGCTGATCATTCTCAATCAGTACCCCGTTCTTGCCTTCTCCCCATACCCCCTGACTCCATTATCCTTAAGAGCTCTATCTAGGGTTCGCTTATGACTACTGGTGCTGTCTGTACAGAGTTTGTACATTCTCCTGTGACCACATAAGCTTTCTCCAGATGCTCTGATTTCCTCCCACATTCCGGACATGCAGGTCTGTAGCTTAATTGGCCTCCCTGAATTGTCCTTGGCATGTAGGGTAGAATTAGTGTATGGGTGATTGTTGGTTAGTGTGGATTCTGTGGGCCAGAGGGCCTGTTTCCATGCTGTATCTCTAAACTAAACTAAACTCTTCTGCCAATATCCTACTTGTACCATGCTGCTCATTTATCACTCTGTATAAAAAGGTCCACACCTGTCGTCAGTAAACTATTGACACATTCTAAAACCCTCACCCTTGTGTTAAATCTTTCTGTGACATTACTTCCATTCAGTCTCCAGTCATACAATCCCTTCTTTTTTCTCTGAATTCCTCTTGTTTATCAGACGTATCTCCAACAAGCAAGAACAATTTCCATGGCAAAATTATCTCTACATGTGAGCAACTAACACAGCTATAAGACAGGATAAAGAGAAAGCAAATACTCTACCTTTTGGCAAATCCTCTTAGCAATTAAGCTTATTCCACTTGCTCTCCCTAGTTAGGACAAATGTATTTTATTGCCTGGTCAGACTAAGTAGCAGCACTGGTCTTTAAAAAAACCTCATCATTGAACACAATAAGAATGTAATTTTTTTCAAACTGACATACATTTGCATTCATCTGCAAATGAACAATATTGCGTTCAAATACATAGTGCACAGTGCAGCCTCATGGCACCAGAAACCTGGGAGCATCCTAGGGCTGCACAGTGGTGTAGCAGTAGAGCTGCTGCCTTACATGGGTCCGATCCTGACTCTGGGTGCTGTCTGTACGGAGTTTGTACATTCTTCCTTTGACCGCGTGGATTTTCTCCAGGTGCTCCGATTTTTTCCCACATGCCAAGGACCTACAGGTTTGTAGGTGAATAGGCTTCGGTAAAACAAATCTAAATTTTCCCTAGTGTGTAGAATAGTATACAGCGTGATCACTGGTTGGCCAGACTCGGTGTGTTGAAGGGCCTGTATCTCTAAAGTCTAAAGTCTAAATCCTAACCTTAGGTGAAGTATAGGTGGAATTTGCATGTTCTCCCTGTGGAGGTGTTGGCTTCCTCTGGGTGCTCCGGTTTCATCCCACCTCTCAAAGTAAGCAGAGTGGTGGAATAGAGTTCCTCATTTCAAATTAGAAACAGAAATAGAAATTTGATAAATGTTTAACCAAATAATATAATGAAAAAATATAACAAATCACGTGTTTGATATAAATAGCACTTTTCTATCTTGTTTAAGAGGCAAGAATGTATCAAATGGTATTTTTTCTGAAGTTACCACCTTCTTGAGGTTTGGAGGAAATTTCAGTGAAGGGATGGTTCAACGTGAAGTCAAATAGTCATCAAGAAAATATCCTTATTTACTTTAACTGACAACCGTATATCCTAAAGTCAATGCACAAATTGCAGTAATGACTGATAGTTAAATTTAACAGAATATAAATTGCACTGATTTGTGCAACAATTAAGGATGCCTCAGAAGGCAGTCCCACTCTCCACTTTCCAGTATAAATTTGTTGGAAAAGTTTAATATATTTCTAAGAGGTCTGCTGCACCACTTTGACCTTTTATCATGAGAGCACTGTAAGCCATATGAAATGTCATTCTTTGCTTTCATCACCCACAGTCATGAATGAGGACACATGAGCATTATTTAGATCATTGAACACAATGTTGTTGCTGTCATTATCAATTTTTCCAAAATCATCTTTGTACTGCAGAGTAATATTAATAGTTTTACCAATGCTAAATAACCCCCCTGTATGTAAATGAGAACTTTAATCAGATAGTGGTAACAAGACATTTCTGGCAGAATTGCCTTGTCAATGTAATTTATGGCAGTCAACACCGACTTCCTTTCAGAGAGACTGAATGCGAGAAAAAGGCTTTGCCGTCAGCTGGTCGAGGCATCTGCTTTTGTCATTAAGCTGTCAGCAAAAGGGAAGCCATATTTTCTTTTAACTGGGTGAAGCAAACAAATGAGTTGATGTGAGTGAGTGTGACCAAACGATGGGATTAAAAACTGACATGAAATACAAAGATGCAGATTAAAAGTAAATTTGAAAAAGATAATCGAACATCGATTATCCTTAATCGTCGTAAATAAAACATGACACATCTGTGAAATTGATTCGTAGTTTTAAAATAAAATTTCACATCAGTACATTTGTTTCATTTAAGGTAATAATACATAGTATCCATGAGATTTCACTGTATTACTCAGCCAAAACACACAATTGCCTGTTGTCACGTATTGTGTTCTATTATTACCATTATTTTAGAGGTCTAATGGTTATTTTCAATCTTCCTGGAAACAAATTCATTAAGAAATTACCACAGTTGGTTTAGACACTACCACACATACATATATGTGAAGAGAAACAAAATCTGGCAACTTCAGTGTAGTGCCATATTAATGCAGTTTAATTTACATTGCTGTGAAACTTGTCTGCTATAAGAAGCACTTTGTTCCGTTGCAAATATTTAATTGGATGACTGTTAGTGTACATATTTAATGTTGTTTTCTCCATGTGTTATGCATCACTCTTTTTTATTAAGTGATAATTTTGGTACAGAAATGAGAGAGAGGTTTAACCTCAGAAGAAAATAAAGTGGTTTTTTTCCATTCTTCTTGACAGGATATACTTCTCGAAAATGGAAGAGCAAATAGTTGAAAGTAACTAGCTTTATATAACTAATTAAAACATGTTTCATTCTGTGCTGGGACAAGTTTAAATGTTATTTTCAAATCTCAGTCATGATTTTATTGAGGAGAAAACACCAGGAGATTTACATTCTTACACTATTCCCCGATGTTAAGTTGGTTGTGGCAATTTTGGTCATGGAACCAATCAGTATTATAAGAACTCAGTAAAACATGCACTGGACCACAATAACTTGGATTTTGATAGTATGGACAATCAAATGATTAGTTATAATTCTTATTAATTTTCAAAAATGACAGTGGCATTCTATGGAGCAAATATTACACATGCATCAACTAGGTTTCATTTGTGGTAAAAATCTGAGCTTTTAAATATTCATTTCAGCTTTCTTCAAGACCTTAATTCAAATACTGTCATGTTGATGTAGAGGAGATTTATAAGCTTGTTTATCTGTAAATAAACTACCACCCAATTTATAAAAGAAAGTGACTGCTTCTCCAACGAAACTGTTCCTTTACATCTGCAGCATGGAAAGCTATCTAAGTATAAAATGTTGTTTGCAAAATGCAGAATAAATCCAATCGAGCTAATTACTACTTCACCACTTTTTCACGTTAATCAATATAAAGTGATCAAGGTCAAGGTCAGTTTATTGTCACATGTACCAGTTAAGGTATAGTGCAGATGTCATCACAGTAATCTACCAATTGGTATTTTTTTGACCAATAACAACTTCAATTTGGGCTTTAAAGTATCCCTTGGCTCCATTACAAACTTCAACCATAGAGCTGAATTTCAGAGGTAAGATGAGTGTGACTGAGATGACATTGAAATGGTTACCGCATGATAGATCCTTCAGCTAATTGTGTCCAAGTTGGTTCCAGCAGGAGAAATCCAGCAAGTTATATTCCTCTGCCTTCTCACTACAGCCTTTCATTTCTCTTTTTGAGCACCTATCCAGCTCTCTTTGGAAAGCCACAACTGAATCTGCCCCCGGATGTGCATTCCAGATCCTAACCATTAGTTGCATGTCGTTCTTTAGTTCTTTTACCAGTCACCATACATGTGAACACACAAACATGGTATAAGAGGGAAGATACTAGCATGGACAGAAGGTTGGGTGAATGGCAGAAGGCAAAGAATAAGAATAAAGGAGATCTTTTCGGGTTGGCTAGCCGTGATGAATGGTGTTCCGGAGGGGTCATGGATGATGGAATTGATGGCTTTGTGGACATGATTGTTCAATACGAAGATAGGTGGAAGGGCAGGTAATGTAGAGTAAGCAGGAAGTCTGCAGAAGGATTTAGATGGGTTGGGAGAGTGGGCAAAGAAGTGGCAGATGAAATACAGCGTAGCAAAGTGTGCCCCGATGCACTTTGGTAGAAGAAATAAAGGCAGCCTATTTTCTAAATGGGGAGAGAGAGGATTCAGAAATCTTAGGCGCAAAGGGAGTGCTGGTGCAGGATTCCCAAAAGGGTAATTTGCAGGCTGAATCGGTGGTCTGGAAGGCAAATGCAATGTTTGCATTTATTTTGAGAGGACTGGAATCTAAAAGCAGGGATGTAATGGTGAGGCACTGGTTAGAGTATAGTGTCACAGCTGCAGGGAAAGTGGAAAGGCCACGATGGGATAGATTAAAAGATTGGGAATTCATCCCGAGCATGTTCTCTTCAAGGGTCTGCCATGAGACAGATGCCACCACCTCTCCTTTTCCCCAACGATGGAATTCAGTCCATGCGATAAATGGAGAAAACCTCTGGCTAAAGGGCCGAGTCTGGAAGAGTTGGGGTGAGGCATGTCTGTGAAACCAAGCACACAGCATTGGGAGGGGGAGAGGGGGAGAGGGGGAGGGGTGGAGGTGTTTGTAGAAGTTACCTAAATGTAATCTTCTACAATTTCAACAGGTCATACATGTTTTCAAAGGGAATGGCCCATAGGGGATTCTTGCACTCTCCATTTACTACCTTTACCCTTCCTGGTGGTCACCAATCTACTTTCTGACTGCACCTTAAGTGTAACCACCTCACTGTAACTCTTACCTAAACGCACACGATCCTGAGGTTCTCCAGCCGCAGCTTCAGTTCCTTCCTTGGACAGTCAGGAGCTACAACTGGATGCACTTCTCACAGGTGTCGTCCTCGGGGCTCTGGATGTTTACCTCACTTCCCACATCCTGCAGGAAGAGCATGTCAAGAGTGTTTAATTTTCATATGTACCAGCAAAGGAACGATATTCTTACTATCTACTGCTTTACAGGCCCATTAATACAAAGCTTAGAATATACAATAATCAAAAATACAATAAAATTAATAATCAGTAATACTAGGTAACTAGATCATAGTAATGCAAAACTGAATCCTGTAGTGCAACCGAAACAAACCCCATAGTGGATCATAGGAAAAAAACTGCAGATGCTGGTTTAAATCGAAGATAGACACAAAATGCTGGAGTAACTCAGCGGGTCAGGCAGCATTTCGGGAGAGAAGGAATGGGTGACATTTCAGGTCGAGAACCTTCTTCAGTCTGAAGAAGGGTCTCGACCCGAAACGTCACCCATCCCGTCTCTCTCAAGATGCTGCCTGACCCATAGTGGATCATGGTTGCTGTGGCATGGTTGCTGTGGTTGGTATTACCAGTGCCCTAACCTGTGGTTGGTATTACCAGTGCACTGAGATTAAAGAAGAGTTGCAAACAAAAGACCTTGCCTCATCTAACCTTCTGTATCTGCTCAGCCTCTTTGCTAAAGCCTCTTGAGCAAAGCCTCAAAACCTACCTTCAATCACAGAACTTGGAACATAATAAAGCCTCTCTCAAGACCGCTGCTCCGCTGGTGCCTGTCTTTCTTTTATACACCACCAGAAGCAGTCACTCCCGGACAATAACGCTGCTTTTTAAATCTCCCGCACTGTTACTTCTCTCAGCTCACTCGCAAGTGAAACTGACCGCTTCACACTAACAGCTGCTTTTTAAATCTTCCATCTCAACTGCTCATTTGCAAGCAATAAATTCCCCTCATAAAAACCAATAACATCCCGGTAATTTTTCTAATTAACTGCCCTACCTCAACACTCACCTTTTGCTAATCATACATCTAGATTACTGTGAAATTCACACCATTTAGATAATATGCTTCGTTTTACTATCCTGCATGGACACCATTTGCTAGATGAGTGTTCATTCGTTTAACTTATCAATGTCTGTAGTCTCCTTATATCCTCCACTATTTATCATCCCACATATCTCTGATCAGCAAACTTAGCAACTCAGTGCCCTAATGGCTCCACTCAGTTATGTAAATTCTATACACCTATGTTTCTGTCAAGTAAACAAAACCAAGAACATCATGAAAGGACAATTTTAGCATGCATTGTCGTCAACAAAGAATACCTCCATCATACTTTGGTTGACCATGAGTACATCCTGACCATGACTTCGACAGGTTGAGTGAGTGGGCAGATGCATGGCAGATGCAAGATAGTGCAGATAAATGTGAGGTTATCTACTTTGGTGGCAAAAACAAGGAGGCAGATTATTATCTCAATGGTGTCAGATTAGGTAAAGGGGAAGTGCAACAAGTCAAGTCAAGTCAAGTCAATTTTATTTGTATAGCACATTTAAAAACAACCCACGTTGACCAAAGTGCTGTACATCTGATTAGGTTCCAATGGGAAAAAAAAAAGAAACATACAGTAGCACGCAAACAGTTCACAGCGCCTCCTCAATGAGCCTCAAACGCTAGGGAGTAGAAATAGGTTTTGAGCCTGGACTTAAAGGAGTCGATGGAGGGGGCAGTTCTGATGGGGAGAGGGATGCTGTTCCACAGTCTAGGAGCTGCAACCGCAAAAGCGCGGTCACCCCTGAGCTTAAGCCTAGACCGTGGGATAGTGAGTAGCCCCAAGTCGGCCGACCTGAGGGACCTGGAGTTAGAGAGGGGGTTAGAAGATTTTTGATGTGGGGGGGGAGTGTCCATTTAGGGCTTTATACGTGAATAGGAGGAGCTTGAAGTTGATTCTGTACCGTACAGGGAGCCAGTGGAGAGAGGCCAGAATCGGGGTGATGTGGTCCCTTTTACGGGTACCCGTCAGGAGTCTCGCTGCGGCGTTTTGGACCAGTTGCAGGCGGAACAGGGAAGATTGGCTGATCCCAGTGTATAGGGAGTTGCAGTAGTCTAGGCGGGAGGAAATGAAAGCGTGAATGGTTTTTTCTGTGTCGTCGAATTGGAGGAAAGGTTTGATTTTAGCTATGGTTCGAAGTTGGAAGAAGCTGGCTTTTACCACAGCGTTGACTTGCTTATCAAATTTTAATGCAGAGTCAAATATCATGCCGAGGTTTTTGACATGCGGTTTGACTAGGCAGGATAGACTTCCAAGACTGCCTGTTATCAATTTGATGGAGTCGGGGGGCCGAATAGGATGACCTCAGACTTGCTCTCATTTAATTGGAGGAAGTTCTGTGCCATCCAACATTTTATGTCCTCAAGGCAGTGTAAGAGGCTGTTTAAATTTGACTGGTTGTTGGGTTTCAGGGGGAGGTAAAGCTGAGTGTCATCGGCATAGCAGTGGAAAGAAATGCCGTGCCTTTGAATGATTTGGCCAAAGGGGAGCATGTATAGAGACCTTAGTGTCCTTGTACACGTCACTGAAAGTAAGAATGCAGGTACAGCAGGCAATGAAGAAAGCTAATGGCATGTTGGCCTTCATAACGAGAGGATTTGAATATAGGAGCAAGGAGGTCCTTCTGCCATTGTATAGGGCCCCGGTGAGACCACATCTGGAGTATTGTGTGCAGTTTTGGTCTCCTAATTTGAGGAAGGACCTCCTTGCTATTGAGGCAGTGCAGCCTAGGTTCACGAGGTTAATCCCCGGGATGGCGGGTCTGCCATATGAGGAAAGATTGGCTTGTATTCACTGGAGTTTAGAAGGATGAGAGGGGATCTTATAGAGACGCATAAAATTATAAAAGGACTGGAAAAGTTAGATGCAGGAAAAATGTTCCCAATGTTGGGGGAGTCCAGAACCAGGGGGCACTGTCTAAGAATAAAGGGGAGGCCATTTAAAACTGAGGTGAGAAGAAACTTTTTCACCCAGAGAGTTGTGAATTTGTGGAATTCTCTGCCACAGAAGGCAGTGGAGGCCAATTCACTGGATGAGTTTAAAAGAGAGTTAGATAGAGCTCTAGGGGCTAGTGGAATCAAGGGATATGGGGAGAAGGCAGGCACAGGTTACTGATTGTGGATGATCAGCCATGATCACAATGAATGGCGGTGCTGGCTCGATGGGCCAAATGGCCTCCTCCTGCACCTATTTTCTATGTTTCTACATCAATGTGATACTATCTTTACAGCTCTTCCCCCATTGACACGCCTTCCAATCTGATGTCAATCTGGAATCTAAAGTCTCATATAGGCCAAATCAGGGAGAGGGAATTTCCTGCCTCAAGAATATTAAAACACCAGATGGATATTTAACAGCAACAGTAGTTTATCTCAGGGAATACAGGGTATTTATTTTGACAGATTCCCACCATGATATTTGTGATGGCAATGATCAGCTGATTTTACCAACCCCAGGTGCATGGCGCTGAATTAAACCATAATGCATTTATCATAATTGGACGCTGAGATCTGAAACTTAGCTCAGATTAGAGATTAAGATCTTGGATTTTTCTGGTCTGTGTGGCTCAGCTCAAAACACAGCTCATTTACCAACTCAGCCATAGACAAAATATCTGACATGATAAAATTGAATTATCTGATGCTTTCTCTCCCTAAAGAACAATGATTCTGTCTTTAATCTTGTTGCTACATGTTCAAATAGTTAATTCATTAATGAATCAGCTTCACAAAGTTTGCATGCTTTTATCTGAGGTGACCATAATCTTATTTGAAAATATGTCTACACTGGTAAGCTTCAGATGCTGAATGTATTTTGACATTAAGGAGACGGCATCTGGTTCTGTTAAAATAAACCACCCGAACAATCGGTCCATTTTAATTAAGGTGTCACAATGTAATATTAAGAATGCAACAGTGTGTATAATGTTGCCTTGAGACCAACAGCCAACATAGGCATAACGATTAATTATTCACTCCTCTGAATCCATCTTGAAAATGTTTTTATTTAAAAACTGACATCAATGTACATTAATTTACAAATGATCAAATATGGCTTATGGGATTTGGCTTATTTATCCAGAATAAAACAGAACATCCAATTTAGAATCTGTTCGTACCAGCAATATTTTATAATATATAGATTGAACTTCCAGTCTAGATGAATAATTCCAAGCACATGACTGCTTGTGTTAACAAGTGTTGTAATTTAAACTTATCAAATACGTGGCCATGGTTCTTGAACTGGGAGAATATCCTGCAATGCAGAACTCATCCTTGAATCAGAAGACTGTAATTCGGCTTCATTACAGATTGATATTCCAATGCACTGTAGAACTACCATTTCTTGAAGAAATATTAGATTGAAATTTACATAGTACATCCACCAAGATTCATCAAAAAACATCGTAAAATGCAGTCTCCCACGCTAACATTCTGTAAGTGGAATAAAATTCTGGATTGAGTACTTACTCTGCCCAGCTTCCCAACATTGCCCCTGTACCTCTGCACGACCAACTATCATCCAATCACTTAACGTGCTTTGCTCCGCTTTCAACCCTGTTCCAAGTGACTGCTTCCCCCCAAAACAATAAGTTTGTAAAGCTGGATCACCTCAGGTAAGGCTTGCTCAGCTCACAATTTCCAAATATTGTTCTTGAGAGGCATTGGTGATGGGGATGGTTAAATTGTTGGGCAAGAATCTAAATGTCTTGTCTATTGACCCGCAGGTGTGAATTCAAATCCCATTATGGCAACTGGGAAATTCAAATTCAAATAATCAAATCTAAAATCAAAAGCTAATATCAATAAACGCAAGTACGAACCTGCCAGATCATTGAAAAAGTCTTCTGGTTTCCTCATGCCTTATTCAGCCTGACCTGGATGTTATTTAAGACCCATCAACATTTTAGACTTCACCAGCCCTTTGAAATGATCAAGTGGGCCACTAAGTTTAAGGGGCAATTATTGATTGTAAATAAATGTTGGCTTTATCTGTGACATCCTCAACCTTGCAAATAAATTTAAAAAGTCTTTCAGTGGATTTTCATAGAATTATTACTTATGCTCTATGAGCACCCATTAATACATTTTGCAAGATTCTGCTCCACAGACTTGTTGATATGCCCAATGCTTCATTAATTTATCACTTCCTGAGCACATTCTTCTTCATAAATGTGAAGGGAGGCATAGTGGTGCAGCGGTAGAATTGCTGCCTTACAGTTCAGAGACTTGTGTTCGATCCTGACTACAGTTGCTGGCTGTACAGAGTTTGTACGTTCTCCCTGTGACCGCGTGGGGTTTCTCAGGGTGCTCCAGTTTCCTCACACACTCCAAAGACGTAGAGGTTGTAGGTTAATTGGCTTCAGTAAAACTGTAAATATTCCCTAGTGTGTAGGATAATCCTAATGTACAGTGTGATTGTTGGTCAGCGCGAACACGGTGGGTGAAGGGCCAGTTTTCAATCTGTATCTCTAAAGTCTAAACTATTAATTTATTGATTTCTGCCCAGGGTGTAATAGTTTACCAACTAATGCTCTTCACGCTTTGTGAATTTATTGATTTATTGTTAGTTTGTGCATGATTAGTTCTATATTTTACTAAGTGTGTATTTTGTAGTATTCTTTGCTTGCTAAAAAACAAGTTATGGATGTAGTTTTGGTTGGTGACTTTGAACTCAATGATTCTTGATTGCTTCAATAAGTTATTGATTGGTTAGTTAGCATTGTCATGTTATTAATTCACTACAATAAATTTGCTTTCTACTTTATTATTCAGCTGCCTTTTATTATTCCATTGCTTTATTAATTGTATTACTTTCATACCAACTGGTCTACAAATTTAATGATTTAGTGATGTTTAGTATTAAATTACTAATTAATTCAGTCTGTTCTTACAGTTTAGCTTTAGTTGATAACATTTCATTTTCGTGAATAATGAGTGCAGTTTTATTCCAAGATAAAACTGTGGCCACTGATTTGTTAGTGGGTTAACCATATTAGGATTTAATAGTGCCACATGCTCATTGCAGTAGGTTATACCAGGTCAAAACATGGTTTCACATTCTAGGGAGTATCTTCTGAGTTTAATGTCATTTTCCTCTGCCTATTTCAGCCTTGAATATATAAGGAATAGGAGTAGAATTAGGCCATTCAGTCCATCAAGTCTACTCCGCCATTCAATCATGGCTGATCTATCTCTCCCTCCTAACCCCATTCTCCTGCTTTCTCTCCATAACCTCTGACACCTGTACTAATCAAGAATCTATCTATCTCTTCCTTAAAAAATATCCACTGATTTGGCCTCCACATCCCTCTGTGGCAAAGACCTCCACAGATTCACCACCCTCTGACTAAAGAAATTTCTCCTCATCTCCTTTCTAAAAGAATGTCCTTTAATTCTGAGGCTATGACTTCTAGTCCTAGACTCTCCCACCAGTGGAAACATGCTCTCCACATTCACTCTATCCAAGCCTTTCACTATTTAGTATGTTTCAATGAGGTTCCCCTTCATTCTTCTAAACTCCAGCGAGTACAGGCCCAGGGCCGACAAATGCTCAGGTTCACCTACTCATTCCTGGGATCATTCTTGTAAACCTCCTCTGGACTCTCTCCAGAGCCAGCACATCCTTCCTCAGATATGGTGCCCAAAATTGCTCACAATATTCCAAATAAAGCTCTGTATAGCTGTATATCTGTAAATGCAGCCTTACCAGTGCCTTTTCGAGCCTCAACATTACATCCCTGGTTTTGTATACAAGCCCTCTTGAAATAAATGCTAGCATTGAGTTACTTTCTTTACTACGGATTCGACTTGCAGATGAACGGTTTGGGAATCCCGCACCAACACTCCCAAGTCCCTTTGCACCTCCGATTTCTGGATTCTCACCCATTTAGAAAATAGTCAACGCCTTTATTCCTACTACCAAAATGCATGGCTCCACACTTTGCACTACTCCACACTAATCCAGTAACTTAACTGCTGCATCTTCTTGTGGCACTGCCAACATCAATGGTAATCACACAGAAATGTTCCTATACGAGATGGCAGCACCATTTAAGCAGCGCAGGCTAGCTTTAAATGGTGCTAGCAAGTTACAAAATTGAACCAGCTGCTGATCTGTGCAGCAAATCACAGTGCAGTTAGTGCTAGCTGGACACAGAAATTATTCAAATACAGAGTCTGGCATGACTGTGCTGGCATGCTGCCACCATGATCTTTTCTGTTGTTATTGGATGCATCGTGGATGGGCGGAAATTCCTGTTATTTGACAGTTTGGCAGAAGGAAGTGATATGTGAAGTTTTACACGGAAGATGAGATTTCAGTGGCAAAATGGGCCCTGATGTCCCTTTTCAGCAGTGACTTGCAGTGTTCGAATGCTAGGAAACAGGGCCCATGCATTTCAATCATGGCTCATAATGACCCATACTTAGGCTTGTATTCACTGGAGTTTAGAAGGATGAGAGGGGATCTTAGAGAGACATATAAAATTATAAAAGGACTGGACAAGCTAGATGCAGGAAAAATGTTCCCAATGTTGGGCGAGTCCAGAACCAGGGGCCACCGTCCTAGAATAGAGGGGAAGCCATTTAAAACTGAGGTGAGAAGGAACTTTTTCACCCAGAGAGTTGTGAATTTGTGGAATTCTCTGCCTCAGAGAGCAGTGGAGGCCAAATCACTGGATGGATTTAAGAGAGAGTTAGATAGAGCTCCAGGGGCTAGTGGAATCAAGGGATATGGGGAGAAGGCAGGCACGGGTTATTGATTGTGGATGATCAGCCATGATCACAATGAATGGTGGTGTTGGCTCGAAGGGCCGAATGGCCTCCTCCTGCACCTATTTTCTATGTTTCTATACAACCTGTTCAAGTACACCAAAATTCATGAATAGACCTTCCTTGATACACTAAACTAGTGTTCCTGGCATATGGATTGGTCTGATGACTGCAACATATATAAAGGGCTGGAAAGGAGGTATAATGCCAACACTGCAAGTGCATGGGACATCAACATGTTACTCATCAGTGAACAGTACATTCCAGTGTTGAAGTACACCAAGGAAGGACAATAATAGCAGCCTAGTGAATCCCAGTAAGAATCACAGCAGCAACTGATTGATGCCTTCCTCCCCTGAGAGTCTGCATTAGGGCATTTGCCATATGTTAACTTTAATGATGTGTATCCTATCTGCTTGTCCACTGTTGTGTTGCGCCTTACTAGTTGCTCATCAGTGTGCTGTCATCCCTTGGTATTCACAAAGCAGGCAGAGGCAGCATGACATTTTAATTAGTAGCAACATTTACTTAACACTAATGTGCATTACTGTGCGGACCCCTGTGTGTGTGTGTGGTGTTTTTATGTCTTTAGCAGAGAATATATCATAACCATAATTCGCAAAACATTTCTGCAAAGCTATAAGGTATAAGGTATTGGAAATAGGTGCATCCAAGAAAACAGTGGTTGTTTTCTTTCCTCAACATTGACCATCTTTTGAGTTACGTAATTGAACATAACTAAAATTTATGGAGAACAACATTCCTGCTGTTTTTCTTACTGTTCAGAGTTTCTAATCATTAGACATGCTGACACAATGGCTGAGAGTAAACCACAAGGGATAAGTGGAAATGTACATGTGTAATTGCCTCCATTCATGAGATGAAATTAAAAAAAGATAATTCACAACAGGCAGGCAATAGCAGCACAATCAGATTAATCACCTGTCCCAAATCTCTCTGATCTTGTTGTGGTTCCTTCTATTGTGTATACATAATGTAAAAGAGAGGTGATGGTACCAGTGAAGTTTGTTGCAGCTGATTGGACCACTCCTTCTTGGAGACTGTCTTGCACTGATGCACAGATGTTGCCTTATCATATGGAGGAATTCAGAGTTTGTTATTGGAATCATGCTGTGAACCAGCTTAATTAGCACTCATTTTGGAGATGCTTCTTCTCTCACACTCCTGACATGAGTTTGGTGGAGAGGATTGGAGTAGTCACATGCAACATTGACCATGTGGCAATAGTGCAAGTGGTCTCACACTATAACACATAGGTAAATAGGTAAACAAGCCAGAGAGACTCATATAGACGGTCAATGGTAAATTATACTGGAGTGTCCAATATCTAGTGCTCATGTTAACAAACTCAGGTTAATGTTACCAAGCAGATAAGTATATACTTAAAACAGGATAAATTTCAAATGCTACAAATAAGAAACTGAAAAAAAGATATTGCTGGAATTACACTGCTGATCCAACAATTTCTCTAAACAAATGAAGAGTTTAATAAGCAGAGCTACGGAACTTTTCTCACAGAGCAACTTTTGTGTGCTACATAGTCAAATTTAATCTAAAGGATAATCACATTTACCTAAGTGCATGGATCACTTAGTCAGCATATTGTGTACGGCTCCTGCAAGCTTATGCAATGACAGCAGCGGATCGTGCAAGTGTTGGCCTTCATACAACAAGTGAGGCCTGTATCAGTTCAACTTAAAAAGAACGTGTCTGACCAAAGCTATGCTTCTGGATACATGGAACTGCAGATACTGGTTTATAAAAAAAGACAAAAAGTGCAAGAGTAACTTAGTGGGGGAGAGGCATGTCCTCCAGAGATGCTGCTTGACCCGCTGAATTACTCTAGCGCTTTGAGTCTTTTTTTCTATGCTTCTGGAGTCCAGTGCACAGGATCCTCTACAGTTCAACTTTCTGTAAGATATTTTACTTACCCCTCACTACCAACTCCTTCTTCTCTCACTACAAGCTTCCTTCAGGCCCCCACTATTGGACTTGTCTAATCATATACTTGACACATCCCCAGCAGCTAACAGTGACTCTAAATACACAGCCTCATATTGCCAATCCCAGGATCCAGGTCACCCAACCCGACTATGGCTCTTCCCAACCTTACTGCCCTATTCCCCCCCCCCCCCACCCCCCCACCCCATCTGTAGCATGCAGTCTATAACCCACTTGACTTCCCTTGCTAGTTGTACAGTGGAGGAAAGACCGCTGTGTGCCTTTAGTCAGACAAACCCTGTTTTCTTGCAAATAGAACATTGAGCCTTATGCACCATCAAATATTACTGGCATGAGGCTCACATACAAAGTTTGTGTTGCTACACTGCTTGAAAGTTTCTTTTGAGAGACCCAGGAAGTTGCCATGGATAAAATTGAAAATTGGTGTGATTCTAAACCAAAAGATTAGCAGACAAAAGTTAACAGGCATGATGCTGACTTGTCACAGGTTTAATGTAAAATAAACAAGCACGATTAAGCAATTTTCCACAGATCTAAACAGTTCTTTTTGAAAATATATACCAACACATCCTTCTTGGAAAAACAATTTCACCTACTCCCCAATTTTACTTGACATTAATTTTAAACATGTGTCACTTTGTAGCATCATCAAAGTCCTAGTTAAATAGGCTTCTTCAATTTATTTTATCCGGTCCTCTTTGCATTATTAAAATATGAGTAACACTTTCCTCAATCTTGTTTATCAAAATAAATCAAACCCAAACCCAAAGTATCAACTGTCCCTTTCTATTCACAGATGCAGCCTAACCTGCTAAGTACCTCCAGTGCTTGCTTTTGCTCAAGTTTCCACCTTCTGTATTCTCATGCGTCTCACACTTGACTACTTATTCTGAAGTTGAGGCAGCAGTGCTGTTGGATGATGCTCTCAGTAGCAGAAACAGCTCTAGGTATCATAGAAACATAGAAAATAGGTGCAAGAGTAGGCCATTCGGCCTTTCAAGCCAGCACCGCCATTCAATATGATCATGGCTAATCATCCAAAATCAGTACCCCATTCCTGCTTTCTCCCCATATCCCTTGATTCCGTTAGCCCTAACTATATCTAACTCTCTTTTGAAAACATCCAACGAATTGGCCTCCACTGCCTTCTGTGGCAGAGAATTCCACAGATTCACAACTTTCTGGATGAAAAAGGCTTTCCTCATCTCAGTCCTAAATGGCCTACCCCTTACTCTTAAAATGTGACCCCTGGTTCTGGACTGCCCCCAAGATCGGGAACATTTTTCTTGCATCTAGACGGTCCAATCCCTTAAGAATTTTATATGTTTCTAAGATCCCCTCTCATCCTAAATTCCAGTGAATATAAGCCCAGTCGATCCATTCTTTCATCATATGTCAATGACTGAAAATTGTTTCTGAGCTGAAAACCAGACAAAATTATCTCCCTGCCATTTCTCTGGCTAGAGAAGAGGTATTTAATGAATCCCAATGGACAACGAGGAAGATATTTAATATTATATTGCAACTTTAACATTTTTAACACAGGGTCCTTATCAGAAGATTGATGAAGATCCAAAATGTCAGAAATACAAATTTTGGAAGACAACTAAATTCAGTGAATTTTAAAAATGCTGGAAGCTAGAATTTTGTTTTGAAAAGAATGGGCAGTCCCAGAACAGCCCTCTCTGAAGTGCTATATTTGGTGCCCTCATGTGGTCAGATAAATAAATTATATGAAACACTATTGAGCCAAGTGACATCATTGTCTGGAATGCTTTTTAAATTAGTTTAAGGAATATTAATAGCTTAATCAAAATCTTGTGTTTAAAAAATGAAAGTCACCTTGATGTATGTTTAAAGTCAAAATTTGGCATGGTCAACAAAACCATGGTAAAGTGCAAGGCTTATGGTGTAATTTACAATTATTCTCCTACTGTTTGTAGATAAGTAGTGGAATAGAAGCTGGTCCTCCCCCCCCCCCCCCCCCCCCCTTCCCCATAACCTCCCATTACAATGGTCAGCAGATACATATTTCCGGGTCCCTCATTATTCTTTCTGGATATATATAATCAATCTTCCATCATATTTGCATTTATAGCTTCATAAAAACACCAAACCCACACTTGGCGCATACAATCTCAGCCCAGATACAATACCAGCCCAACCCAAATCTAAGTCTGGCGTGGACTCGGCCAATTTCCTCCCCACTCTACCCAGCTTGGCACTTCAGCACGTTGGGATGCCTACATCAGTTCCAGAAGAACCCTCTTCATTTTAAACTATTTTTACCATAAATTGACCAATATGGCAGAAGCTCTCTCAAAAGAGTTGGAGGCATGAACGCTGAGGCCAGCGAAAGACCTTGACTACTTTGCCACGGGGGCTGTTTGCAGATCAGTTTGCAGCAGATGGCACAACCCTGTAATTGTTTCCTGGCTGCATTTGAACCTGAACCTGTGAAGGCAATTTTCCACTAGCATTGCCAGGCCTGTGCCTGCAGCAGTGGAGGTTGCTGGGGGACTGGCATTTGCAAGCAGTCACCACTGGTGCAATGGGATCTTCCTGGCACCTCACTTTTCTGATCCTTTTCTTCCCGTTCCAACAATTTGAGGAAGGAAGAACCACCCAAGCCGGTCCTCGTATGTTTCATATTCGACCGCAACAGCAATGTACAGACCCATCCAACTTCATTTATTCACTCTGTGAACTATGAGAGCGTGGCTGGCCTTTATAACATCTGTTGCAACTGGAGGAGCTGAGGGCACTCCATGCACATTCATAAACCCTGGGATTTCAGGCAATTATTCATTCATTTTCAAGTACACCATTTAAATGAGGCTGATACACACAGGAGGAGGAGTAAACATCAGTGGCATACCAAGTGCAAAATGAGGGCAACCACTAATTAACAATGAGTCAAAAGTTCAGAAATTGTCTCTATGGCTGCCCCAGCTTTTGCTGATCGAAAATACGACTGCAATTTAGTTTAGTTTAGTTTAGAGATACAGTGCAGAAACATGCCCTTCGACCCATCGACCCGACCAGCGATCCCCGCACACTAACACTACACCAGGGACAATTTACAATTATACTAAGCCAATTTACCTACAAACCTGTACGTCTTTGCAGTGTGGGAGGAAACCGAAGATCTCCGAGAAAACCCATGGGGAGAATGTACAAACTCCATACAGACAGCACCTGTAGTCGGGATCAAACCCGAGTGTCCGACACTGTATGCGCTGTAAGGCAGCAACTCTACCGCTGTGCCACCGTGCTACCCCCGTACAATGTTAAGTAATAGTCACAGCTGGCTTTATTTTGTTAAATCAATGCATGAAATTTACAAGATACTGGCTGACCAACGCAGGCCATGGTGACCCTGAGCTGACTGGCAGACCAGCCATCAAGATGCAGAATTTCCTGTGTCATCATCACCCATCATTTTCAAAACTGAATTAAACATAATTGCCAATGTGAGCGGTCAAAGTCCTCGACAGCTCCTCTCACTGGAGGGTCTCATAAAAGCATATCAGTGGTCCCACTTGGTTTAAATTGAGAGGGGTCAGTTTGGTAAAGAGTCACTGATTTAGACGTTTCCTTCCTGTGTGGTCATGGGATCGCTCCAGTTGACCTCTGCCCTACTAAAAAAAAAATTTTAAACGTTGAATTCTATTTCAGATTATGATGCCCAAGAAAAGTTCCAAAAGACTTGGTCTGAGTTAATTGGTAGAAGTTTTTAAGATTTTCAGGGCAGATCTGCAAATGGATTCCGATAAAAGAATCTATATTTTAAGTTGCTGGAAGTTTGAATTCGGGCACTAACTGGCGATGGAATTTGCCCAGCTGTGACATTGTCCAAGTCCCTCCAGCCACTACAAGTACAGGGTGCCTGGGCTGATGATGAAGAATCATCACCGTGAGGTGTTAAAATGTAGTTGCCACTTGTTAGAGAATGAGGACTGAGCCTAGAACATTGGCAGGAAAAGGGGAAAGAAAAACTGAGATGCAAAATAATTTCACCTTATCCTGTTAAATCATGCAACACAGCGACCCTGCAGACTCTAACACGGGTCAGTATTTGTGCTTCATTTGAGCTTCCTCACAGACTATTTAATTTCATGCTATCAATAAGGATGTCCTTCTTTTCCTGTCTCCCTCATGTACTTATCTAGCTTTCCTCTAAATGACTTTATCCAATTTTATCCTCAACCACTTAATGCCTTAATGAGTTTCACACACAACTTTCAATGATTTATAAGAACAGTTCCAAAAGAATTGGTCTGAGTTAATTGGTAGAAGCTTTTAAGATTTTCAGGGCAGAACTGCAAATGGATTCTGATAAAATAATCTATATTTTAAGTGTAGGAAGGAACTGCAGATTTATTCACAAAATGCTGGAGTAACTCAGCAGGTCAGGCAGCATCTCGGGAGAGAAGGAATGGGTGACGTTTCGGGTCGAGACCCTTCTTCAGACTGATGTCAGGGGGGCGGGACAAAGGAAGGATATAGGTGGAGACAGGAAGATAGTGGGAGATCTGGGAAGGAGGAGGGGAAGGGAGGGACAGAGGAGCTATCTGAAGTTGGAGAAGTCAACGTTCATACCACTGGGCTGCAAACTGCCCAGGCGAAATATGAGGTACTGCTCCTCCAATTTCCGGCGGGCCTCACTATGGCACTGGAGGAGGCCCATGACAGAGAGGTCAGACTGGGAATGGGAGGGGGAGTTAACGTGCTGGGCCACCGGGAGATCAGTTTTGTTAATGCGGACCGAGCGCAGGTGTTCAGCGAAGCGATCGCCGAGCCTGCGCTTGGTTTCGCCGATATAAATAAGTTGACATCTAGAGCAGCGGATGCAATAGATGAGATTGGAGGAGGTGCAAGTGAACCTCTGTCTCACCTGGAAAGACTGTTTGGGTCCTTTGATGGAGTTGAGGGGGGAGGTAAAGGGACAGGTGTTGCATCTCGTGCGGTTGCAGGGGAAAGTGCCCGGGGTTGGGGTGTTTTGGGTAGGAAGGGACGAGTGGACCAGGGAGTTACGGAGGGAACGGTCTCTGCGGAACGCAGAGAGGGGAGGGGATGGGAAGATATGGCCAGTGGTGGGGTCCCGTTGTAGGTGACGGAAATGTTGGTGGATGATATGTTGGATCCGCTGGCTGGTGGGGTGGAAGGTGAGAACGAGGGGGATCCTGTCCTTGTTGCGAGTGGGGGGAGGGGGAGCAACAGCGGAGCTGCGGGATGTAGAAGAGACCCTAGTGAGAACCTCATCTATAATGGAGGAGGGGAAGCCCCGTTTCCTGAAGAACGAGGACATCTCGGAAGCCCTAGTGTGAAACACCTCATCCCGGGCGCAGATGCGGCGTAGACGGAGGAATTGGGAGTAGGGGATAGACTTTTTGCAGGGGACCGGGTGGGAAGAAGTGTAGTCCAGATAGCTGTGCGAGTCGGTGGGTTTGTAGTAAATGTCCGTCACTAGTCTGTCTCCTGTGATGGAGATGGTGAGGTCCAGAAACGGGAGGGAGATGTCAGAGATAGTCCAGGTATATTTAAGGGCAGGATGGAAATTGGATGTGAAGTGTATGAAGTCAGTGAGTTCTGCATGGGTGCAAGAGGTAGCACCAATGCAGTCGTCGATGTAGCGGAGGTAGAGTTCGGGGATGGGGCCAGTGTACGTCTGGAACAGGGATTGTTCGACGTACCCGACAAAGAGGCAGGCGTAGCTAGGGCCCATGCGAGTGCCCATAGCTATGCCTCCGGTTTGGAGGAAGTGGGAGGAGTCAAAGGAGAAGTTGTTGAGGGTAAGAACCAGCTCTGCTAGGCGGAGGAGAGTGTTGGTCGATGGGGATTGGCTGGTTCTACGGTCGAGGAAGAAACGGAGGGCTTCGAGACCATCCTTGTGGGGGATGGAAGTGTAGAGTGACTGGACATCCATGGTGAAGATGAGGGAGTGGGGGCCTGGGAACCGGAAGTTATCCAGGAGATGGAGAGCGTGTGAGGTGTCTTGGACGTAGGTGGGGAGGGATTTAACCAGGGGGGATAGGATGGAGTCAAGGTAGGTAGAGATAAGTTCGGTGGAGCATGAGCAGGCAGAGACAATGGGTCTGCCGGGATAGGTGTGTTTTTGTGGATTTTGGGTAGGAGGTAGAATCGGGCCGTGCAGGGCTGGGGAACTATGAGATTAGAGGCACTGGGGGGTAGATCGTCGGAGATGATGTGGTCAGTGATGGTGCTGCTGATAAAGGTCTGGTGTTTATCGGTGGGGTCATGGTCCAGGGATAGGTAGGAAGAGGTGTCTGATAGTTGTCGTCTGGCCTCGGTCCGGTAGAGGTCAGCACGCCAGACTACCACAGCCCCTCCCTTGTCAGCGGGTTTAATGATTAAGTCCGGGTTGTTGCGGAGTGAGTGGAGGGCTGCACGTTCAGGAGGGGAGAGGTTGGAGTTAGTCAGGGGAGTGGAGAATTTGAGGCGGCTGATGTCACGCCGGCAGTTTGAGATAAAAAGTTCTAGTGAGGGTAGTTGGCCACACGGGGGGGTCCAAGAGGAGGGGAACTGCAGATGCTGGATTAAACCGAAGATAGACACAAAAAGAGCTGGATTAACTCAATGGGTCAGACAGTATCTCTGCCGAAAAGGAATAGGTGACGTTTCGGGTCGAGACCCTTCTACAGACAGTCTGAAGAAGGGTCTCGACCCTAAACGTCATCTATTCCTTATCTCCAGAGATGCTGCCTGACCCGCTGAGTTACTCCAGCTTTTTGTGTCTATCTCCTATATTTTGTTGAGATTGTACAAAGCAGGTAAATAGCATCAAAGGCACTTTAAACACAAAGCTGAGGAGTGACCAGTTGACCGAGGAAAATAGTTTCCTATTTTGACATAACCTATTGAATGCTGACTTACTTTAATTTCAATCATTTTTTGTTTTATCTCATGTACCATTTGCTGCTTTTCTTTCTATTCCTTGAATCAAATTACTTCTCTTTGTAAAAAATCATGACCCGTTTTTATTAAATATCTTAGATAATTTTTCTAATCAAAAATTGCTTTAAAATGGTTATTTTAATATGAAGCAACCAGGGAAAATAAATGTACATGTTTACTTTACAAAAATTATTTCAAAAGAGCTGAATACAGTTAGCAGACTTGACTTGGGTATTAGTTTAGTTTAGTTTATTGGCACGTGATAATAATTCGTATCATTATCTATATTTCATAATCTATATTTTAAGTGTAGGAAGGAACTGCAGATGCTGGATTAAACCAAAGATAGACACAAAAAGAGCTGGATTAACTCAATGGGTCAGACAGTATCTCTGCCGAAAAGGAGAGGGTGGACAGGGTGAGCAGTTTTAAATACTTGGGAGTTTAAATACTTGGGAGTCCGCATCACAGAGGATCTGACGTGGGCAACGCACATTGCCGCACTGGTGGGTAAGGCTAAGCAGCGCCTTTACCACCTTAGACAATTGAGGAAATTCAGAGTGTCTCTGAGGATCCTTCATTGCTTCTACTCTGGGGCTGTAGAGAGCATCCTGTCCGGCAACATTACAGTCTGGTTTGGGAACAGCTCTGCCCAGGACAGGATGGCCCTGCAGAGAGTAGTGCGTTCGGCAGAACGCACCATGGGAACTACACTCATCCCCCTGCAGGACCTATACATCAGGAGGTGCAGATCCAGAGCAAGCAAGATCATGAGGGACCCCTGCCACCCCAGTAACGGACTGTTCCAGATGCTACGATCAGGCAAACGCCTCCGCTGTCACGCTGCGAAAACGGAGAGGATGAGACGGAGCTTCTTCCCACAGGCCATCAGGACTGTCAACTTTTATAACCCCAGAGACTAAATTTTTGTCGACACTAATAGTAACTTATTAACTTTATTTATATGCTGTAACTGTAATTCTTTTTTGTGCACAACCCGCAGGCATTGCCACTTTCATTTCACTGCACAGTATGTGTATGTGACAAATAAATTTGACTTGACTTGACTTGACATTGCGGAGGATACGAAGATAGGTAGAGGGGTAGGTAGTGTAGAGGAAACAGGTAGTCTGTCGAAGGACTGACAGATTGGGGGAGTGGGCAAAATAGTGGCAGATTAGTTCTAGTTTAGTTTAGAGATACAGCATGGAAATACCTACACCAACCAGGAATCATCCGTTCACACGATTTCTGTTATCACAGTTTTACAATCTACACATTAGGTTTAAGATAGCTATCTATGGCGATGGAGAAGGTCCACGTGTTAAAATGCTCAACTGGGGTAAGGCCAACTTTGAGGGTATGAGAGAAGGTCTCGCTCAAGTTAACTGGAGCAGGTTATTTGAGGAGAAAGGAACATCGGCCAAGGGAGATGTTTTGAAAAGTGTACTGCTCCCCTTCTCACAGCACTTTGCTACCTAATCACAGGTGATGCATTGCTTGTTTTTCATCATCTTGGCACAGTAGAAGCACGATTTGCAAGCTAGGCTGCTGGACAAATGTTCATAATGTTATCTCCTCTACATCACAGAAAAAGGGTTGATTGGATGAACACGTTGCTGAACATCTCTGTTCATTCCACATGAGATGACCCTAAGTTTCTGGTCACCTGTCACTTTGATTCTCCATCGCACTCCCAGTCTGACCCCTCCATTTAGGCCAATGAAGCCTAATGTAAGCTCAAGGATCAACTCCTTGTTTTCCACTCAGTCATGCTGCAGCCCCCAGGACTCAATATTGACTTTTTTTTTCTGCTTGTGCCAGAATTGCCCATTTCTGACCCATCTTAACTTACATTTTTCTCGCGTTAGATGCTGCCAGATGGGTGGCATATTTTCAGCATTTCCCTTTGTTTCAGATTTCCAGCAACTGCTGTATTCGGCCTCTCAGTGTTTCTCTTGACAGCACTGGGCCTCTACTCGCTAGAGTTTAGAAGGTTGAAAGGGGACCTCATTGAAACTTATGACCAGAGGTTTAGAGCCTCAGAATTAAAGGGTGCTCTTTTAGAAAGGAAGTGCGGAGGAACTTCATTTGTCAGAGGGTAGTTAATCTGAGGAACTCATTGCCACAGAGGGCTGTGGAGCCCAAGTCAGGTAATATTTTTAGGCAGAGATAGACAAATTCTTGATTAGGTGTCAAGGGTTATAGGGAGAAGGCAGGAAAATGGGATTGAGAGGCAGAGATCAGCCATGATTGAATGGCAGAATAGACTCGATGGGCCAAATGGCCTGATTCTATTCCTATAACTTGTTTCAACATATTTCATTCTTTTTTATGCTCTCTCCAACTGGCCCCATTCATCTACTAAGCAGTTGCCTGTGCCTCCTGGACCAGCAAAGTCTCCACCATATTCATAGATATTCTCTCTGTTCTCTCTTCCCTCCTATTTCTGTAACTTAGACATGCTGCTCTTCTCAATTCTCCAGTTCTGATGGAGCGTCTTTGAACTGACTCTGTCGTACTGATAGAGGCTGCCTGACCAGCTGACTGTTCCTGTCTATTTCTGCATTAATTATCGAATTTTGCAGCGTACATACTTTTTTAAATTTAAAAATAATAATTCTGGTGGGCTGCATCCAGAATCACAAGCTAAAACTTTATCTGCGTGATTTCTCCTGGCAGCTGCCTGCAGATGCTGTGCCATTGTTGTGATGAAGTGTGGGAACCTCTTTCCATGGTAACCACACAGCAGATGCAGAAAAGGCTGTCACTAATGTGGAGCAAAATGGAAGTGAGGGAAATAATTGCCTTCATTATGCCTGACTACCTCTCTACACCCAGTATCAAAGCCCAAATGGAAATCCAAGCCACAAGTGGTCCCATGCCAATGCAAGGCCTCAGTTCATCCTGCCCACAGAGATCACAACTTGTGTTTCTGTCGTGAACAAGGTACAGAGGCTGTGGTAAGGAGCGGAACACCCAGCAACACTGGTCAAAATATACTCAGCAATAAAAACAGTTTCTGGTAGATGCAGAGAGCAATACTTCAGTGGAACCGTTGGGAGCCTTTCTGTTCTGTTGCTGTGCCAATATTTTGCAGGATTTTCTCATGGTTTTACTGAGAGTAACAGACATAAGTCATGGGTTACACCTTTAACATCAGTACATGGTGAAATGGCTACTATGCACCACATCACATAACTGGATGCACATCTGATGCTGGGCAAAGATCAAAGATCCTGAGGTATATCATGCCTAGAAATGCACGTCAATGTATTCCCCTCATGATGTTATACACCTCAATAGATTTCCCCTCATCCTCCTACCCACCAAGGAATGCAGAAAAAAATCATAAGGATGCAGCTGGACCCAGAGGGCTCGAGTAATGATGACACTAGATAGGCTGAGACTTCTTCCCTGGAGTGAAGGATGCCAGAGTGACTTTATAGAGGTTTGTAAAATTATGAAGGGCATTGATAAGATTGATGGTCATAGTCTTTTTCTCAGGATGGTGGTGTCTAAAAGCCTAAAACATGTTTTAAAGTGGAGTGGAAAGAGAAAAAGGAGAACCTAGAGGCAAGTTTTTCACAGTGAGGGTGGTGGATATATGGAATGAGCTGCCAGAGGAAGTGGTAAAGGTTTGTACAATTACAAAGTTTAAAAGGCATTTGGACAGGTTCATGGATAGAAAATATTCAGAGGGATATGGGCCAAATGGACGAAAATGTGAATAGCTAAGGAAGTTACCCAAGTCTGCATTGTTAAGCCTGTTTCTGTGCTGCAGAACTCTGTGACACCACGACTCTGTTTGCCATGCATGGAATTGCAATAGCCACTGCACCATTGCTAGTGGTGTGAGAATTTTCAAAATATATTAGAAACATAGGAACATAGAAAATAGGTGCAGGAGGAGGCCATTCGGCCCCGAGACAGCACCGCCATTCATTGTGCTCATGGCTGATCATCACCAATCAATACCCCATGCCTGCCTTCTCCCCATATCCCTTGATTCCACTAGCCCCTAGAGCTCTATCTAACTCTTTCTTAAATCCATCCAGTGATTTGGCTTCCACTGCCCTCTGTGGCAGAGAATTCCACAAATTCACAACTCTCTGGGTAATTTTTTTTTTTCTCACCTCAGTTTTAAATGGCCTCCCCTTTATTCTAAGACTGTGGCCCCTGGTTCTGGACTCGCCCAACATTGGGAACATTTTTCCTGCATCTAGCTTGTCCAGTCCTTTTATAATTTAATAAATTTCTATAAGATCCTCTCTCATCCTTCTAAACTCCAGTGAATACAAGCCTAGTCTTTTCAATCTTTCCTCATATGTAAGTCCCGCCATCCCAGGAATCAATCTCGTGAACCTATGCTGCACTGCTTTAATTACAAGGATGTCCTTCCTCAAATTAGGAGACCAAAACTGTGCACAATACTCCAGATGTGGTCTTACCAGGGCCCTATACAACTGCAGAAGAACCTCTTTGCTCCGAAATTGAAATCATCTTGTTATGAAGGCTAACATTCCATTAGCTTTCTTCACTGCCTGCTGTACCTGCACGCCAACTTTCAGTGACTGGTGTACAAGGACACCCAGGTCTCGCTGCACCTCCCCCTTACCTAACCTAATTCAATTGAGATAATAATCTTGTTACATCTTTGTGAATAATCTAACCACATTCCTGCAGCCAAATCGAAGTATGTAGTGGTGGTCACTTGACTTAACAACTGAAAATCCTTTGCTCCCATGACAACTATAATGGCCAGTGAAGAATTCCGACAACAGGGATCCTTCTGCATAAAGTTCAAAAGTTGGATTGTTTTTGCATAGTTGAAATATTGAAGCTAAAGCTTGGAATTTCCTGAAGCATGCCTTTACCATGTCACCATAAAATTGCTGGATTTAACTTAGGATTGCAGCAACAATAGTGTGAGAAAGATGTTGAAAATAAAGTACAAACAGTGTATACTGTGCTAAATGATGGGCTGTCAGCAATATATTGTGGAAAACGGAGACACTTGACATTGTAATTGATCCAGCATCACATTATCTGCCCTCAGTCATGTTTTGCAAACATCTGGTGCAGTTTGGCTGAGGTTAGTTGATGGTTATTCAGTCTGTCACAATGTTCCCAGGATTTACTGATCTTTAAGTTAATCTGATGCAATATGACCAAGTTTTGATGTACATCTTTTCAGTCAAAGGCAGTTTTCGTCAATCAAATTGTACTAAACTCATAACTTTTATTAGGATTCCACAATACACGCTAGGGATTACTAATAGCCACATTATTTCACCTAGATATCTAAAATTAGAAACAGGTGAAAGAAAATTAGAGGCAAAAACTCAACTTCACTACTATACTCTTGTCTAATGTTGTGCAATCGACACGAGGCACAATGGTTAGATTAATAGACTAACAGTCTGTAGTTTGGGCCATTGAGATATGAGATATGAGTTCAAGTCAAATCTGACTTCAAGTAACTTAATTAAATCTGGAATTTAAAGAAAGTTAGCATCAACAACAATACCCAGGTACTACTGAACTATAAAGGAAATTTGCCATCTTGACCAACTCTGGCCTATGTATGACTGCAGTACCACCAATGTGGATGATTCAGGGTGGTTCGGAATGGACTGTGAATGCTGGCATTGTCAGGAGATTAATTGAATTGCTGAAGCACTACTCTGGCGAATCATATTATTCAAAGCAGTTAGAATTCACTGCCTCTCTCTTAAATTATCCGCCAATATCACCTTTCTATTCGTATAATGATGCCTATCAGCCTGTCCAAGGGGATGTAGACTGAAATCAGGCCTTTATATCAAGAACAGCTTAAGGTGTCTTCCAACCCCTCGTACGATCACTTTTATCTGACCTCTGGATAGTACTACCTATAGCAAGTACCTCAAGGTGCCGGATAGTACTACCTATAGCAAGTACCTCAAGGTGCCGGATAGTACTACCTATAGCAAGTACCTCAAGGTGCCGGATAGTTACCAACATTTGTCTACAAAATCCTCCAGAGATCTACTGACAAGATAAGCCAACCAACATTAGCATCTTCTCCAATTTCAACAACTCAGCTTTGACTCCCTAAGAATTCCTAGTTGGCCAGACTCCTGAAAGGTTCTCTTTATTCCAAGCTCCACCATGTTAAGAGATCAAATGCTGTTGAGGGGGTTGTCTTTCGGATTGTCCTGCTGGCCACAGGATAGATCTTCAGAGCTATGCATGCCCAGGAACTTGAATCTGTTGACTCTCTCTACCGCTGTACAGTTGATGAAGACAGGATCCTGGATCCCTATCTTTTCCTTCATGAAGTCAATAATCAGCGCCTTGGTCTTGCTAACGTTGACAAAAAGATTATTGTTCTGCAACCATTCCATTTTCAATCTCCCAGTAGGACCAGTACTCTGATTCATCATTACCCATTATTTGTCCAATAATGGTTGTATGTCCATTAAATGTAAGATGGTGTTGAAGCTGTGTCTGGCTACCCACTCGTGGGTACAGAGAGACTAAAGCAGGGACTGAACACACAGCATTGAGGTGTTCCTGTGTTGATGGTTATCAAAGAGGAAGTGTTGTTGCTAAGTCATACTGATTGTGGTCTGTCAATGAGGAAGTCAAGGATCAATTACATTGGATGAGCAGAGACCCAGTTCTCTGAGTATGGTGATCAGTTTGGAGGGGATGATGGTGTTGAACACTTAGTTGTAGGTGATAATAAAGGCTGATGTGAATGTTCTTATTGTCCAAGTGGTTCAGTGCAGAGTGAGCCAGCAAGACCGCATCCCCTATTGATCTATAGTGACGGTAGTGGATCCAGACCCATACTTTGGCATTATAACCAATCTGTCAAAGCACTTTATCACCATGGATGTTAGTGCCACGGGTTGGCCATCATCAGGCATGTCACTTTACTCCTCTTGGGAACTGGTATTGTTGATGCCCTTTTAAAGCAGGTGGGAATCTCGGACCTTAATAATAAGAGAGGTTGAAGTCTTCCACAAAAATCCCAGCCAGGTTGTCTACACAGGTTTAAGAACGTGGCCAGGTACACCATCGTGGCTGGTGCTTTCAGTTGTTCACTGTAAAGATGCTGGCATGGGCTGAATCCTTGGGTTGACAGGGTTGTGAATATGTAGCAGACATGGACAACTTTTGTAACATGCAATGCTGAGTACTCCAGTAGCCGGCACAGCAACCCAGGCAGTGTAATTGCTGTTTCAGCACATTAGTGGTTGCTTATCAGATTTTGTGTGGCAACAAAATATTGAATGTCTGCATGTTGTTCTGGTGTGAGGGTTGTGCACCAAAGCGAGGAGCCCCATTGTCAGCTGACAGCCCTTGCTGCCTTGTGATCACACTTAGTTTTCTATGGTGAAGCAAATGTAAATGGAAAAATGAACTGCAGCATACTGAAGGAATCACAATAACTGCCTAGTTACCAGGCACAGACCTGTATGATTAGCTGCAGACCAAGAGATTTTAGTATAATTTTGTTTAGTTTAGAGATAAAGCATGGAAACAGGCCCTTCGGCCCACCGGGTCTGTGCCAACCTGCAATCCCCGCAAATTAACACTATCCAAACACACACTAGGTACAATTTGCACTATACCAAGCCAATTAACATACAAACCAGTACGTCTTTAGAGTGGAGGATACCGAATATCTCGGAGAAAACCCACGCAGTCACGGGGAGAACATACAAACTCTGTACAGAAAGCACCCGTGGTCGGGATCGAACCTGGGTCTCTGGCGCTGCAAGCGCTGTAAGGCAGCAACCCTGCCACTGCTCCACTGTGCCGTCCTAGTTAAATCCCTCCAGGTTGTAGTAGATCTCTAACAAGTAGCCCCCACTAAATAAAATGCAGATATTCAATAGCTATTCATTGTGATAGGTGCAATTCCACCAGAATGATGCTCTTGCTCCATCTACTACTCTTTAGCAAGGGAGAATAAAATATCATCAGCTCTCTTTGTGTCAAGTCAAAGAACCTCTGCAGTTAACAATGGGGGACAAATTGTAGAATGTTACAAGTGGACACAAAGTGCTGGAGTAAGTCAGCGGGTCAGGCAGCATCTCTGGATTTGGGTTGGGTTGAGACCCTTCTCAACCCGAAACATCACCTGTCCATGAGTCTGCCTGACCTACTGAGTTGCTCCAGCACTTTGTGTCCTTTTGTGTATTAACCAGAATCTGCAGTTCTCTGTTTTTACAGAATGTTACAAGTTCTAGCCAGGGAGAATCAAATAACAACATCAACATTGATAATGTGGTATTTGCCCTGCCTAATGAGCAAATGGCATATTTCAATCAGATGCATTTACCACATGAACAGTTTAGTTTAGAGATACAGCACGGAAACAGGCCCTTCAAATCTTTTAAAGAGTCCACAGATAAAAATTGACCAGCGATCCCCACATATAAACACTATCCTACACACACTAGAGACAATTTTTACATTTACCAAGCCAATTTACCTACATACCTGAACGTCTTTGGAGACAAAAAAAAATAAAATAAAATAAAATAAAATTAAAAAAAATAAAAAAAAATAAAAATAAAAAAAATAAAAATAAAATAAAATTGGAGTGTGGGAGGAAACTGAAGATCTCGGAGAAAACCCACGCAGGTCACGGGGAAAACGTACAAACTCCTCACAGACAGCACCCATAGTCGGGATTGAACCCGGGTCTCCGGCACTGCAAGTGCTGTAAGGCAGCACCTCTACTGCTGCGCCACTGTGTCACCCATAACAGTCTTGCAAATTATTCTTTACTACGATTCAAATAGGATAATTCCTCTCTGACCGTTGCAACTAAATAGTCTCCTTGGTATCAATATTGTATATTGAAAGTGTTTCAGAGCAGGTCAAGGCAAATACAGGCAACCATGTGTTATGGCCATTAGGGTTACGTAAATTCACCCTTACAGCATTCACAAATCACTACCCAAACATTTGAGATATGGAAATTTTCTCGTAGAGTTTACGTGAAAAAAGGAAATAAATATATTTTTTCCAACTCACCTTTCTTGTCTCACAGATAACAGAAAGTCATGACACAGCCCATTTTCTAAGAATGTAACAACCCCCCATCGTAATGCAGGGGGTCATCTGTATGTATCATATCTGCAGGGAAGATATTCAGCCAATTTTTTGTTTCCTAAGTGAGATTGTGTATGTCATTATTCATGGAACACACTTTCTATCTGATTTATTGAGCTCACTGTAGCATTGTGTCCTCCTCACAACCTGCTAACCCACCTATTTTTTAACATCGGCAATTCTGACTGCAGTACACATGGTTCCTCTATGTGGGTCATTAATATAGATTATACATGGATGAGTTTGCAAGGCCAAATACATCTACAAAGTTGCTGCAAGAAAAGACACATTAATAACCATCAGTGGATTTTCATTTTTTAAACAGTTTATGATATAATTGGTGCAAATTTCATATTATTTTGCTTTTGTTCCATGCACTCTATGAGGTATTTGTATTTAAATTGACAACATTTTCTGAACTGCCATTCCAATGCCATCTCATACTTGACATCAAATGACCATCTAGTTCTGTGCATCAATGGGATTGCCAGAGGTGCTGATGACTTGAGAAATCACCCATTAAAGTTCTATATTTTGTTGTTGTAATGATGTTATGACTGTCAGCAGAGATGGAGCTGGTACTATTCTCAACGAAACAATAGTCTTCGTATAAAAATATTTGAAAAGATCAAGCGTTGTTAAATGAATTGTAAATGAGTTTTTACCATGTGCTCAGCATAGTTCAGAGCTGATCAACATTTTATACCTTCGAAAAAATAATTTACATTTGTGGAACGTCACATTTCTCTATTCCATGAGAAAAACTCCATAGCTTTTAAAAATACATAATTGCTTTATGACATTTAGCATCTACTTTGTATGTATATGGCCTCATAATTTGCTATCTCTAAAATTGTATTTCAAAACAGTTAATGATATTACTCCCAGACTTGTCTGAGATCCTTTTTCAATGTGATTGGCTGCTCGGAATACTTGATCATTCTACAGCAAGTGCATAACAGAGAACTCCTACTGTTGATGCCAGAATTACATTAACATCTGGAAAGGTGAAATCAATGCACGCAAACATCACTTGATATTTGTGGACAACTTTGTTCAATGTCAGCAACACACACTGTCACCTAACTGCTCGCTGCAACCTTCAGCCAATGTTTCACCCCAGGAATGATGTATGAACTGGCCCTTCAGTCGACGTTTTACATGCAAGGGTGTAGGCCCAACTTTAAAAAGGAGATTATTTGCAGTAAATTTTTTGCTGCCATATCTTCTGCAGCTTTTCAATGGCATTTGTGTGGTGTAAATGTTGAGCTCCATCTGGAAATACATATTGCCTCAGGTGTACCATAAGTAAAGTAATTAGTAGACATTAGTCTGCAGTTACTTCCTGAGGAAATATTACAATACATGTAGAAATGTTTTAGAACAGAACTAAGGATACATGGGGAGAAAAAATCCCCAGACCCTTCAATTTAAAAAAAACTTTAATATTATATCCTTTAATTAAAATGATGAACATAGATTGGGTATCATTTACATCACTTTTCTTACAGTGTGACCCTGAGAAAATAGCTACAATCCATGTAAAATATTTTCAAACAAAGGAAAGCATATGGGATTAATAAATCACCCATGCCTTCAAATTAAATCAATATGTGTGCTGGTATATATCTGAATCTCTCTGAAAGTGCTTGGTTAAAGGGAATACGTATTCTGCTTAGCAGCACGTATTTATTTCAATTTTGAAGCAAGGTAGTGATTGGAATTTCAGACTTGTGGAAGAGTCTAAATCACAACTGCACTGTATCTTGCGGTGAAGATGGATTAGAATCTTTGTTAGTTTCTAATGGAGAAGTACTCTGAATAAATCCCATTTACGCTCCGTGAGAAATGTGTAAAAATTAGGGAGAATAAGACGATTCATCCGTGGTAAAACAAACCATTGTTTTTACATTCCCATCAATCCCCAAGGAGCCACTCAATTTTTGAAACAGGATTAGTCTGCCACGGCGACACCTTACATTTTAATGTTTGGTTAAATTCACTTTGCCAAACTGCGATTTTTGTAGAGACGTTATCTATATTGTGGTGCCGATGGTACTTGCGATAGAAAATTCTACTCCTTTGAGAAGATTATTTTTCTGTTCTGCTTCAAAAGCCTTCTGTTGCATTCTACGTAATCCTTTGCAAAGCCTCTTATTTAAAGAGAATTACTGAGCTCATATCTCAGGGCAGCAGAATGTACTACCCACTGAATGTCCAAACTTCAGGAAGGAGAAGCAGGAAAAAACAGATTAGCCAGTCATTTCAAAAGAAAGTTAAATCATCCCATCTATTCAGCAGGTTTTCATGGACAAAAACACACATTCCAATACATTTTTTTTTGAGATTTCTGGCTCAGCGTGAAGGTTTGGAGGGGCAACGCTCATCGCTACAGATAGACCAACAATCAAAGAGCACACAACCATGATAGAGAGAGAAAATAACCAGAGCTCTCAACACTGCAGGGCCATTCCAGGAAGCTACAGGGAGCAATGACAGAACAGCCAATTTGCTGTGCATTCTTCTATAACACAAGTTATCAATGCCGACCTTGGTCTGCAGAGCTCAATTAATTCAACTTGACAGATCTCCCACACAGATGATAGAGAGGCCATAACATTTTTAATAATTGCTGGATTCTCCGTAGTTGCGGGGACTATTAATTACACTAATGGGACATTATTCTCCAAATGTAAACTGCCTAGCTCATCAACATCCCCCATCCATATACCTGTATGATGTACAGAGGGTTCCTGCTCTAAATGCGAGGTGTCAGGCAGTGTTTCTTATATATGAATTTTGGATGGGCTGATAGGGGGCTTAAATCTTTCATGCTTTATCCATCATCCTTGTTCTAGTTCAGTCAGATAACCAAGGGACAGTGATGGCTGTTGGACTACAAAGAATCACGGCAGCATACAAGACTCATGATATTTCATTGTTAGAAACTAGTGGTTCATAGGAGATAAGCCTCATGAATTAGACATATCACAAAGTACAGGAACAATCGAACATAAGAAACAGCAGAAGGAATTGCCACAAGGGCACTGGGAATTTGATTCTAACTCCAGTGAGACAGCAAGGACACAATATGTAAGTTCCTTCAGTCATTGATTGAAAGTTAACCAGTCACCCACAAAGATATCTGAGATTCTGCTCTGTATACTTTGCAGATGGCTTCTTGAATATGATCCACTAACTTGCATGACTATATGAATGCCTGGATGGAGAAATGGTGCAATAGAGAGGGTTTGACTCTGGTGCAATGGGCCCAGTTCTGAGGAAGATGGGACCTTTGCCTGGTAACAGGTAGCACCTCAACATGACCAGGATCCTTGCAGAAATAAATAAAACTGAAAGTGCTAGAAGCACTTAGCACATTAAGCAGCATCTGTGGAAAGAGAAGGAGAATTGATAGTTCAGGTTGAAGACCCACATATCTGGGAAGATAAAGTAAGAGAAAGGAATCTATATATATATATATATATATTATATTACTAAAACTTTCATCTTGTATATATATATTTATATATATGTGCGTGTGTGTGTGTATGTACGTATGTATGTATGTTCCCAAAATACAGCCAAAACGGTCCACGATAGCGCAACAATTTTAGGGGCACCTTACTCGCCTGCGGTGTGCAGTATCAAGCTTCCACCACCATCACGTTCGAGACACCCACCAATCTTTGCATAAAAACCTTACCCCGCACATGAGTTTCCTCCGGGTGACCCAGTTCCCTCCCACATCCCAAAGACATGCGGGTTTGTAGGTCAATTGGCTTTTGTAAATTGCCCTAGTATCGGAGGGAGTAGAAATGAAAGTGTAATGACATAGAACTAGTGTGTATAGGTGGTGAATGGTCGCCATGGACACGGTGGGCTGATGAGTCTGTTTCCATGCTATAACTCTAAATTAAACCGTGCAGTTAGATTGTGGCTAAGCTTTGCATAAAAGAAACCTATAAATGAAACCTATATAGAAAATAGAAAATAGAACAGTACAGCACAAGAACAGGCCCTTCAGCCAACAATGTCTGTGCTGAACATGATACCAAACTTATTCATCCCTTCTGCCACAATATGGTCTGGTTCCCACATTCTTTTGTCCATGTTCTCACCCTCTATCTGCTGCCATTCACTCAATGGCAAAGGTGGGTCAGGGAGGGGGATATATCCAAGGGGGTAAACCGAGATTATAGTTTATCCCTATGGTCACCCCGGTTTACCCCCTTGGGTATATCCCCATCTGTGACCCACCCTGCATCCTTTCAAGCATCTTTTGTCTCCTTTTCAGTTGCAGCAAAGAGTTTCTGACCTAAAACATTGACTGTAACTCTTCCTACAGATGGGGCCTGACCTGTGTAGTATCTCCAGTATTTTTTGTTTCTACATCAGCCTAACCAATGTTTGTGATATTAGGATAATCATACGAGTAAAATATAAGTATCATTAATGTATCTGACCCACAAATCTCCAGACTGATTGACTAAGAAGTACAAATGCAAAATCCAATAGCCAGAAATATGCTTTGCTCATTATTACTTGTATTTAGAAACTGAAGAACAGCATTGAAACCATGCATCAAATAATAACTTTCTAGTTTAAAGAAACATTACATCAGTGAGCAGTAACTTCCAATTATTTAAATTAACTTTATGAAGTAAAACATGGCAGACTGGTCAAATTTGTTTATGTGCTTAGAAAGGGCATTTCTTCCTGGAAGAAATAACAAGGGGAGTAGATAATAAAGATCAACACTAATGAGATGAGGAACCAGTCCTAAAGCACATTAAATTATCATATTTCCACATAATTAGTTTGTTTTCCACTTGAAATCAGAAAATGGCTTGACATTGCAGTCAGCGCCTCAGGTTGATGGGATTCAGTGGGATTCTCTTGCTCATGTTTCATTTGTTGAATAATTAGAGAGGATTCATCTGTCTGAATCAATTTTTTATTTGCTATAAACATCATCCAGCTCATGAATACTGCATGTAACAATCAAGCAAATTACACCAAAATAAAACAAAACCAAACATCTAGAGAAATCAGCTTATCCCTCGCAACATTTCTTTAATCAGCGTCTTCCCACCACAGAAGGGTATGCAGATTTTAGCATACATTATCAGTAATGACTATTTATAACAACATAATCAATTATGATTACAATCAACACTATACCTGCTCAGTCAAATAATCATTGCCCGGGGAATACATTCAAATAGCTTATTCATAAGAGTCCTACATTTAAAGGCACAGGATTCTACAGTGCTGGGTGACTGCTTTGTGTAGTTCGAAAAACTCAATTTGTAGCCGTGATAAAGTGTTGATTTAACAGTCAAGAGTCAACAGTCATATGTACTGACAATAGTACAATGCCTGTAAACACAGATAATGTACAATAATAAAAAAAACTATAATTTAATAACTGTAATACTAGGTGTCTACAATAGTGCAAAAACAAAAGGCATAGTCCAAAGACGATCATAGTTGCTGAGGTCAGTGTTGTGTAGTGTTCAAAGAGCCTGATGACAGAGATCAGAAAAACACAGCTTTGATTCACAGTCTGAGAAGTTAACTGAAGTCAACTGGTGCAGATTTTATTGTTTGTGTGTTTCATTCATTCCTGGGATGTGGACCATTACTTTTGTCCAAATCTAGTTGCCCCCCCACTGAGAAGGCAGTTACCAACAACCGCACTGTTGAGACTGGAGTCATCTTTGGCAGATTTCCTTCCCTCAAGAACATAGCGAAACAGATATATAGGTATATTACAACAATTCAGCAGTTTCATGGCTACTATTACTTGGAGTAGCCTTTTTTATGATTCCATATTTTCATTTCATTACTTGATGAAATTAATTTTCCCTAGCTGCCATGGTGAGATGTGACCTTACGCCTATGAATCAATGATCCAGAACTATTGTCCAATACTCTATCACAAGGGCCCTACTGGGAAATGTGATTGTTAATTAAGGACTTGACTTGAGCCAGCAGTAATTCCTCCAAAGGTATAATAAGTCAATAGTAAAGCTTGGTCCCAAATATGAGGGACCACCGTTAGATTGAGTGCAAAAATGCACTCTGCATTGATCAAACTGTGCTTATGCAGAGGTCAATACATTAAAGAATAAATAGACGATACATTATCCAGATCAAAAAGGGAAAACATTTGATGACAATGAACAAAAGACTATGAACAAAAGACGATTTTTTTCTGCAGTTCAAAAATTCGATAAAGGAGTTGTCATGAAATTATTTTGTACTTCAGTACTTTACTAGGAGAAAACAATAATTAGGCTTGCAAAGCTTCGAAAACATCAACACTGTCATCAAATCAGCAGCCATTGAGGTGGATGTAGGTGGACAAAACGGCCAAATAACTGACACCATGATCTTGCTGTTCTTCACTCTTAATGGTGAACATGAAATGCACACTTTAACCCCTTCAGAGAATAGAATCCCGCAAACTTCACATCATGAAGGTTTTCCAGTACCCCCTTTTGGGATAAAGCCATTGTAAACCCAAACCCAAACCCAAGGAACAGGCACCACTGAATCATTTAAGACCTCCATACTTAGCATCTAGAAATGATGACAGACCTGAAAATAAATTGATGCATTTTGTTCGAGGTTAAAAATATGTTAACACTGGTTAACAGGGATTAGTTGCTGAAATTTCGGTGGCCATTGTTCCACACTCATTCAATAGTGACACTTCAAAAACATTTGGGCAGGCACAACAGTAGGCAGGGAACAGAAGGATATAGACCATGTGCAAACAGATAGGATTAGTTTCGATTGGAATCATGTCAGATAGATACTGCAGGCTGAACGGTCTGTTCTCGTGTAGTCAAGTAGCTTGACCTGCTTGCATTGCAATGTTGAGCATTATCCGTGCTACTGAGAAGGAAATTCCAAAACAATTGCTTTCTGGCACTTTAAAAAAAATACCAGTCTAAGGAACATATAATTCTTGGATCATATGTTTTCAGAATTTAGCCTGTAACTGACAAATTAGTTCAGTACGTCCCATATGTTACAACCAGCTTCTCTGCTGTAAAACAACCCAAACAGTCATTAAAAGTTAAAACATTTCCAATGTAAGCATGTGGAACTAGAGCTTATAGTGTGGACTAGAACAGGTCACAATCATACGTGAACTGAACATGACCAGATCTTCCTGAACTTCAGTCAATATTCCAATCAATTGATGTTAATTACCACCCCCTCCCTCCAATGGAATCAGTGTGCATACCCTTAAATTGTGATTAGCACCCATAGCTCACCAGTAATCTACAAATGAGACCAGATAGATTTACCGTGCTTCCCTCTGCTTACGATGCAAACAAAATGAGTTGCATTCACATAAGGACATAGGTGTGATCTAATTCCTTGGTCTTACTTTTCAACTGTGTGACTCGTTTCTCATCCTGCCAATCCCCCTGTAGCTTGCAAAGTCTGAATCTCTAATTTGGTTTTATTTTTGGTTTAACTTTTTTTCTCATTCTTATCCAGATTACAGTATTGATTCAGCTGAAAACACTTCCATCCCTAAGCCAGCAGGCCGTGGGTTTAAGTCCAGTTTCAGGACTTTAGCACAAGATCAAGGCTGACCCTATAGGCAACTTAGAATGAAATCAGGGCCGCTTTTTTATTAACAAAAGAATGTAGAAACCTGAAAATCTCTCTCACAAATTGCTGTAGCTGCTGGGACAGATAATGCAAAGACGGATGGCAAAATATATGTACAAGTTTTGTTCTGATCTTATTGAATATTGGACCAGGCTCAATGGGCTCAATTGGTCAGCTCCTGCTCTTGCTTGAAGAAACCAAATGGTATGTTGGCCCTCGAAGCAAGAGGATTTGAGTATAGAAGCAAGGAGGTCCTACTGCAGTTGTACGGGGCCCTGGTGAGACCACACATGGTGTATTGTGTGCAGTTTTAGTCTCCTAATTTAAGGAAGGACGTTTCTTGCTATTGAGGGAAAGCAGCATAGGTTCACCAGGTTAATTCCCCGGATGGCGGGACTGACATATGATGAAAGAATGGATCAACTGGGGTTATATTCACTGGAATTTAGAAGAATCTTATGGAAACATATAAAATTCTTAAGAGATTAGAAACATAGAAATATAGAAAATAGGTGCAGGAGTAGGCCATTCGGCCCTTCGAGCCAGCATCGCCATTCCATATGATCATCCAAAATCAGTACCCCATTCCGGCTTTTTCCCCATATCCCTTGATTCCCTTAGCCCCAAGAACTAAATCTAACTCTCTCTTGAACTCCTCATCTCAGTCCTAAATGGCCTACCCCTTATTCTTAATCTGTAACCCCTGTTTCTGGACTCCCCCAACATCGGGAACATTGTTCCTGCATCTACCCTGTCCAATTTTGTATGTTTCTCTAAGATCCCCTCTCATCCTAAATTACAACGAATACAAGCTCAGTGGACCCATTCTTTCATCATACGTCAGTCCAGCCATCTCGGGAATTAACCTGGTGAACCTAAGCTGCACTCCCTCAATAGCAATAATGTCCTTCCTCAAATTAGGATTGGGCAGGCTAGATGCAGGAAAAATGTTCCCGATGTTGGGGGAGTCGAGAACCAGGGTTCACAGTTTAAGAATAAGGGGTAGGCCATTTAGGAATGAGATGTGGAAAAACATTTTCACCCAGAGAGTTGTGAATCTGTGGAATGCTCTGCCACAGAAGGCAGTGGAGGCCAATTCACTGGAGAGTTAGATTTAGCACTGAGAGCTAACGGAATCAAGGGATATGTGGAGAAAGCAGGAACGGGGTACTGATTTTGGATGATCAGCCATGATTATATTGAATGGCGGTGCTGGCTCGAAGAGCCATATTGCCTACTCTGCACCTATTTGCTATGTTTCTATGTTTCTGATCTTAGAGCCCTCAATTTAAACAATAGGGCATACAGTATCTCTTCTGTTGTATGAACCGAAATGCCCTTCTCCACAAATAGCCATCCGATACAAAATTGGCTGTGTTAGGAGCAGCAGGTGAGAATCATGAAAAGATACAGCCGTTCACTGTAATGTGGAGAAATGTTGACATGTGAATATGCTAATGAGTTATGAAATGTCAAATTTGCATATTTAACTGCCCTGCACTGTTCTTTTACCTTGGAGCAAAGTAACATATTTGTAATCACTGAAGAACTTAAGAAGAAGGGCCTTGCATTCATAAGGAAGGCTATGTCACAAAAAATTATTTAATAGTTGCTTGAAAATCCAGGGAATGATCAGAGCTGTCAGTAAGGCAACTTGATCCTAATCTAATTTGACAAATAATGTTGGTTTTGAAAGGGTCAGTAGTTGTTAAGGCTCTTACGGACAAATAATGCCTTGCAGCACAACTGCGATCTGAATACTTAAACAGTTCTTCATGCAAATTTGCCCACTACCTGTCATTCATCTTTTTCATAATCTGAGACTTTATAAACAAGTATAAGGTCAGCATATAATTTGACTGGGATACCCAAATGAAGAAGAGATTTGCAAGGTCACATCTGCAACATGAAAAATAGCAGTCCAGACTACAGTTATTGTCCATTTGTTTTTATGGCAAAAATACCAAACCAACTTGGGTGCCCAAGGCTTACTTTAGATGTGTCATAGCTGTTAAGTACTGTGTAATGAATACCAAGATATATTAATTACATATAATGGAAAGGCACGACTCACTTGAAAAATATACTGCGTAAATCTAAAACTGAATAGCTCGGTTGTTGATCTTCTAAGACGCTATTATTTTTTTTCTGGAATCTAATGTCAATAGACTAGTGGACATAATATTTTGTATATTTTGTAATTTTTCCTCACTGCTAAATTCCTACCTCTGAAAACATTAAAAGGGACAAATCAGAATTAAGTTGGCAGTACATTCAGTTTTCAAGATTCTCATGTCTCTGCTTTCTCGGCAGAGTTATAAATGATGACCATCCATAGCACTTGCGTTCAGAGTAATGAAGTGCTTTGGGATATTGGTTATGATGTGCATACACTCCTGCATCAGAAACGAACTGGATCTACTTCATTTTCCTATCGCCACTGCAGGTCAACAGTAGATGCTATCTCACTGGCTCTCCGTTCCGCTCTGGACTATCTGGATAGCAGGAAAACAGACTTCAGACTGTAGTTCATCGAGTAGAGTTCATCATTCAAAACTATCCTCCCTTCCAATATCATCGCAGAGCTCCAAGCCCTGGGCCTCTGTACTTTCCTTTGCAACTGGAGCCTTGACTTGCACACTGGCAGACATCAATCAGTTGGATCGGTAGCAATATCAACTCCTCACCGAATATAAATGCAGGTGCACCTCAGGGAGGGCAATTAGCCCCTCAGCTAACTCTCTATACCCATGACTGTGTGATAAGCGCCGCTTCAATGCCATCTATATGACACCACTGTTGTTGGCCAAATTATAGGTGGCGATGAGTCAGCATACAGGAGAGTGATAGAACACTTGGTTCAGTGTTGCCACAACACCTCTCGCTCAATGACAACAAAATCAAGGAACTAATGACCAAAATGGGAAGCCGAGAGACCATGCACCAGTTTTAATTGGTAGGTCAGCAGTGGAGAGTTATCCCTATCATGGGTCCAGCACATAGATTTTATCATGAAGAAAAAGTGCCTCTATGTCGGTGAAACTAAGCATAGACTAGGTGACCGGTTTGTTGAAAATTTGTGCTTTGTCCGCCATGGTCAGCTGAAATTGGTCCCTTTGCCCTCATTCCCCTTCCCCTTCCCATTCTGACATGTCTGTTCCCAGCCCCCTCCACTACCAACTATACAGCGACAATATTTAAATAGTTACGAGAAGAAATTTCCAGGCCAATAAAGTTGCAAAGCAAAGCGTAGAAGCAAAGAAAATTATATAAACCTTTGAATAAGTAAGAACATTCAGAGGATCACCTTCCACAGCAATTTAAAAAGCAATAACAAACTAAAAAGATTCACAAGAAACAGTTGGACAATAGAGGTAATAGTCGGATCAAGATGCATTGTAGATCCAGGTATGATTCTTGAATTTCGGTAACATGCTTATTTTTATCATTTTCTACTCACTCCTGACCGCACTCAAAGTTAAGATCATTGTTCCATGTTGTACATTATTTGATGGATCTTTGATATAAGGAATAATCCAGTGTTGATAATAAATAAATCAGTTTAAGGGGTTTCTCACATTCATTTTACAAAAGATAGTATGTGCATCTACTCTGTTAAATTAAATACTTGAGTCTTACTATTTTAATCCATGCGTTTAACTTCCTAAATCAACGCATGATCCAAATATTAATCAAATAAGCAGGATGCCTATTTCATATTAATCTTTTGATCGAGGCATTAAATTGTGCGCAAAAGATCCCATGAAACCATTTTGAAAAAGTGTAGGGAATTCTCTTATATTCTGGCCAATATGTATTGCTCATTCAGTGCTGACTAAAATAAACCATTTAGCCATAACCACGCTACTATTTGTTAGCCCATAAGGTGCACAATTTAATTGCTGTCAAATAATATTACCACAGCAAGCGCACAGCTTCAGTACTTTATTGATTTTCGGACATCCTGAGATTGTTAAAGGTATTACATAAATACAAGACTTCCTTTTCCTTCTTAAGCTTCCTCCGAGGCTTGTAATTTCTGAACTTTAGGCTGAGGTTACGAACTTTAAGTGCAGAAATTAGACATGTTAGATCATGTCCAGGGACGGTACAATGAGGAATTCAATTTCCAGTTAGATCAGCCCAGTGCGCACATATTGAAACATTTAGGAATCGTTTCCATTTTGTTTTACCAAGGCTTCTATGAACTCATGTACATCTGGTATGATTTTGGAAGCCAAGTGGACTGCAATTAATGAATAGCTAATAAAGCTGACAATTTATTTTTGGAGATGTACATCATAAGTTGAAACATTTCCATTATTGCTTGATGAAATCATCCAGGAAATGATAGACCAGCAGATGTTTCAACTAACTACCCTCTTGAACTTTGTTCATCACCCAGAACAAGGCCTGGCTCTCCTTGAAATGAATATGTACTCATGAGTTGGAGAGTATATTTGAGACCATAAATGATTTAGTTGTAGTAGTAGTTGAAAATTAACCATGAATAATGTTGCATGGGGATTCTGCAGAATGCACTGGAGCTGTTTTCACCTAATTAAAAGCAATTGTTTTTATTATAAGAATGGCAAATGCTTTAATTTTAGTAATTGAATTTATATCAATTTCTAGTCAGAGCCACAGAGCACATGTTCTTTGAAATTCTCAGATGTTTGAAGGATAATCAAATCAGGAAAGAGAATCCACATTCCCTGCAAGTTGATGGATCAGCAAGTATTGACAGATACTTGACAGGTGGCTTGGTTTGGCTCAGCCACCAAGCATGACATCCGGAGGCTGCAGCGCACTGTTCGATCAGCCAAGAATGTTGTTGGCTGCAACCTTTCCCCCCCAATCGATGAGCTGTACACTGCAAGGGCCAGGAAGTGAGCGGGTTAGATCATCTCTGACCCCTCTCACCCTCGCCACAGACTATTTGAAGCACTTCCCTCTGGAAGACGACTCCGGACTGTCAAAGTCGCCACAGCCAAACATAAAAACAGCTTTTTTCCCCACGAGCAGTAGCTCTACTCAACAGCCAAAGTCTGTAGCCTCCTTTTGCTCTGGTATTTTATTTCATTCTTCACATGTTTAAAATTGTAACGTTTTATTCTTAACTGTTTACTGTGTATCGTGTTGTTACTTGCAAGCAAAGCACCAAGGCAAATTCCTTGTATGTATACATGCTTCGCTAATAAAATTCATTCAATTCAATACCATTCAAAGGGAATCAATTGCACAGAATTTGAAAGCACTAGAAGAGGTTGTTCATCTCTAGAAATGGAATGGCGGTCAGGTTCATTTGATGGTTGAAGTCTTATGAAAAATATTCTTCCTTTGAAGCAAGGTAGGTGTGTGTGTGTGTGTGTGTGTGTGTGTGTGTGTGTGTGTGTGTGTGTGTGTGTGTGTGTGTGTGTGTGTGTGTGTGTGTGAATGGCGGTCAGGTTCATTTGATGGTTGAAGTCTTATGAAAAATATTCTTCCTTTGAAGCAAGGTAGGTGTGTGTGTGTGTGTGTGTGTGTGTGTGTGTGTGTGTGTGTGTGTGTGTGTGTGTGTGTGCGCAAAATGGATATATATATAAATATATATATATTTATTTCTAAGGCTCCCCCTCGGTCATGGCTGACCATGGGTGATGCATCCTGGTTATTGGCTGCTTGCTCCAAACCTCGGCTAGAGCAGCGTTAATGTGTGGTCAGATGCAAGCCTGGGTGATGTCATATGAAGGACTGGCTGTTGCCCATGCAGCATGTTCCCCCCTCTCCACGTCGCTGATCGATCCACAGGAACAGCAGAGCCATTACAGTTTGGCACCAACGCCATCACAGGAGCTGCCAGAACGAGGTTGTAGACAACGACAAACTGCCTTAGGGGCTCCAACTCTGGATTTTTCTTGGTTTACTCCTGGAGCCTTTTCCATGACTGGATATGGCCACAAGGCAGTGGGGGTTTTAGATCAGAGTTTTCCCTCTCCTAGGTCGACTGCCTTCCCAGGCTGATGAGCCTCGTCTGCCCATGACTCGTGGGGGCGGGAGCGTCTACCTTCCCATCTATAGCACCTGCCCACTTCAGCCTTCCCAGCCATTGTGACGCTCCACTAAAGTTAGCCGTCATCCTCCGCCTGTTTCACCGTTGAGGTCTTGGTTGGATTGCTCTTTGTCAGGGACCTCCTCCTTGACCTTACCACCATGGGTGACCTTTCCAGGAGCATAGCTCCAGACGTCAACGCTCTCAGGATCTCAGGACCACACAAGCTTCTCCACCACGCAAGGTGACAATCCACAGAGAAGATATATATATATATATATATACATATACTTAGGAAACAGAAGATCAGAAGATCTAAAGTGTTCGTAAGCCCACCTGAGATTTATTTTTATACCAATCAACTTCATTATACAAAATGGAGGAATCCACAGTGGCACATACCAATATCTGTGTCATTAGTTTTATCACTAACCTTTCCACTACTACATCGATAATCACAAACCCCTCCGCTAAAACAAATTGACTCCTGGAAACAATGGAATGAAATCAATGTGTTAGAAGAAAAAGTTAGGCCAATACAATCATAGTGCCTGCTGATCAACCAGGCCATCCTATGTTTGACACAGTGGTGGACCAGTTAGTGCAGCGTGTGATCCTACTTTAAATACTATCCGAGCCGAGTTCACATGTTCTCTCTAATACTATAGGTAGACACAAAATGCTGGAGTAATTCAGCCAGACAGGTAGCAACTATGGAGAGAAGGAATGGGTGACGTTTCGGGTCGAGATCCTTCTTCAGTGTCTCCGACTCTCTAATACAATGTTGGTTTCCTCAATGCACCCTGGTTTCCCCCCCCCCCCCCCCCCCACTGCATTAATTAGCTACCGCAAATTATCCCTTGGTGTAGGAAGTGGCAAGAAAATCAATGGGGAGTTGATGAACATATAAGGAAATGAGAATACACGGGAACAATAGCAACGGGGGAATGCAACTTGTGAATATGCACTGCTAGGAGCCAACTTGCACCATAAATGATTTAGTTGCAGTAGTACTTTAAAAGTAGCCATGAAATAGTGTTGCATGGGGATTCTGCAGAATGCACTGGCATTTTTTTCACATTATTAAAAGTTGTTATTGTTTTTATTATAATAATGGCAGTATGCTTTAATTTTAGCAGTTGGATTTATATGAACCTCACATAGCCATAGAGCAAATGTTCTTTGAAATTCTCAGATGTTTTGAAGGATAATCAATCAGAGAAGATAATCCACATTCCCTGTAAATTGATGAATCAGCAAGAATTGGCAGTTACTGCTCAAAACAAATCAATTGCACAGAATCAGACCAGATGAGCCAAGATATATATCCGACTATGTCATAGTAAGCAAGTAGCCACTCAGCTCTCAAATTTACATATCACCCTCCTGTTATGGCAAGTGTAGTCAAATGTTGTGGAAAGATGAAGAGTCAGAGCCAGGAGGCAGCTGGCACCACGTCCTGTACAATCCATTTCTCGAGACACATTTTAGCAATTCTCAGGTGAAAATGAAATGCACAAGGCCCTTGTTTTTAGGTTGTGTCCTATTTTTGAAATTATGGCATTCTGATTCAGTCCGGCTATATAATAACCATATCTAGTGATTCCGTTTCTGTTAAAATTGAGTCCGGGGACTTTGATTGATTTATTAAAATCAACCATTTTAGTTACAAATTAACTAGTTAGTTCAATTGTTACATTTAACACTCATCATGGAAAATTAGTTTGGTGTATTGCAATAACTATCTCAGAAGGATTGTTATGAGTATTTCTGTTTCAACCAAACTATTTAAATATTGCATAGAAAGGAATTCCCGATGTTGGTTTACAAAGAAGATACACACAAAATGCTGGAGTTATTCAGTGGGTCAGGCAGCAACTCTGGAGAGAAGGAATAGGAGACCCTTCCTCAGACAGTCAGGAGAGAGGGAAACTAGAGATATGAAAAGATACAAAGAACAAATGATTGTAAGGTATGCAAAAGGGCAAATCAAAGCCAGCAATGATGATCAAGGAAAGATGGAGCCCACAATGGTCCATTGTTTGGCTATGGAGAAGGTGATACGAGTGGATACAAACAGTGAAACTAAGCAGGACAACAGTGAAATTAGTCGGATGACTGGAGCGAGGGAAGGATAGGGAATGCAAGGGTTACTTGAACTTCAAGCAACCCTTGCATTCATCCCTCTTGAGTCAATGCTTCTACTCCTGTCAACCATCTTCATGTCCTTTCTCATCCATTCCATTACCATGGCCCTCATTTCTCTTCCCTCTCATAATCATACAGCACGGAAACAGGCCCTTCTATCCAACTCTTCCATGCTGACCAAGATGCCCCATCTAAGCCAGCACTTTTTTTACCCACCTTTGGCCCATATATCCCTTTCCGTGGGTTCCTGTTACATCTTTCGCCTCTCAGTTTAAACCTATGCCCTCTATTCCCCTACCCTGGGAAAAAGACTGTATATTCACCCTATGTATTCATGTCATGATTTTATAAACATTTACAAGATAATTCTCCAGCCTCCTACACACCAAAGAACAACTTCTAAGGAATGCCTAGCCTTTCCCTGTAGCTCAGGCCCTCAAGTCTAGGCACCAACATTGTAGATTTTCTGTGCACTCTTTCCAGTTTAATGGCATGTTTCCAATACGAGGGTTACTAAAACTGAACACAATACTCCAAGTACAGTCTCACTGATGTCTTGAACATCTGTAAAATAAGGTCCCAAATTCTATGCTGAATTTCCTGACTGACGATAGCAAGCATACCAAAAGCATTTGTCATCACCCTATCTGCGACATCACTTTCAGAGAACTATGTACTCGTACTCATGTATCAGTCTGCTCTACAACACTCCCAGCACTCTACTGTTCAATGTGAGGGTCATGCCCTGGTTTGACATCACAGAATGTAATAACTCATCCTCAGTCCACCTACCCAGCTGATCAAGATCCAGCTGTAATTCTTGCTATTCATCTTCACCATCTACACTACCACCTATTTTTGTGTCATCTGCAAACTTAGTAAATCATACTTTGTACATACTCAACTAAATCATTGATATAGATGAGAATCAGCAATGAGCCCGTTTAAAGTTATAAATTACATAGAATAGAATTTACAAAGAATTTCCAAAACACAAGTACAATTCTTACATTAGAAAAACATATCAAGGAGTTGCAGATACACAAATCATCCATCGATGACAGGGGCTAAGGAGTTAATTTAGTGCCTTTTTCTCCCACTCCTAAAACATCCTGTTTTCTTCTCATTATAAAACAGTTTTTTCCACTAATCACAGCATCTATATGTGATGGTTGCATTGACCAACCCAAGTGGATGACAAGACTGAATTAATTCAATATATATTTTTTTTTAACCAGCACAACATTCCTTGAAAGATGACTGGATACCTAAATGTTTAGAGTTTATTTATACTGCACATATTAATCCACAATAAACCTATTGAACTGGGGTCAGCTTCAGCTGTTATACTAAAAGCTTTGGGGTTTGCAAAATGGCGGCGCTGCGCAGCAGCTGCGGCTCACCTGCAGTCTGTTTGTCTTATATGTTTTTTGTTGTTTTTTGTCTTAATTGTAATGTTTAGATGTGATGTAGTGTTTGTGGTTGTGTACTATGTGTGGTGGGGGAACTGTAAAATTGTCTCTTCCGAACCGAGACCCGACCTTTTTTTTTCTGGATGTGTCTCCATTCCCGCTGCGGCCTACCATCGGCCAAACATCTGGAGCTGGCGGCCTCCAGGTGGGACCACCTGGGCTCTGGTTCGCAGAGCCCGCAGACCGGACTCACCATCTGGCTGCCTTCGGAGGCTGTGGTGGAGCTGCGAGTGCGGCTGCGACTCGCCTTCGGAGGCTCTGGAGGCTTCGGCCGCGGTCCCCGTGGATATCGGAAGCTCGCAGGCCCCTGGGTGGGGGCCGACATTGGGAGCTCCGGCAGCGGCAGCGTCTTCGCCCGCCCCGAATCGCGGGGCTTGGGTCGGCCCACTGCGGACCTTTCACCGTCCGTCGCGGCCTGAAATAGGCCGCGTGATTTTTTTTCTGCCCAGCGGGGGCTTCAATGTCGGGAGCCACGACCGCCCCGACGTGCAGCGGCAGCGTCTTCGCCCGCCCCGAATCACGGGGCTTGGGTCGGCCCACTGCGGACCTTTCACCGTCCGGCGCGACCTGGAACGTGGCAACTTCAACAGCCTGACCGTGGGAGAAGACGGCAAGGGAAGAGAAAAGTCATTCTGGCCTTCCATCACAGTGAGAAGGTGACTGGAGGAGACTCACTGTGATGGATGTTTTTTTGTTTTTTTTTGTTTTGTGTTGGTCTGTGATTGTGTGCGTAATTGCTCATTTTTATTGCTCTTATTGTTGGACTGTGGGTAATGAAATTTCGTCCAAAATACATGTTTTTTTGGATGACAATAAAAGTTATTCTGATTCTTCTTCACGGTAGCGCAGCGGTAGAGTTGCTGCTTTACAGCGAATGCAGCGCCGGAGACTCAGGTTCGATCCTGACTACGGGTGCTGCACTGTAAGGAGTTTGTACGTTCTCCCCATGACCTGCGTGGGTTTTCTCCGAGATCTTCGGTTTCCTCCCACACTCCAAAGACGTACAGGTATGTAGGTTAATTGGCTGGGTAAATGTAAAAATTGTCCCTAGTGGGTGTAGGATAGTGTTAATGTACGGGGATCGCTGGGCGGCACGGACTTGGTGGGCCGAAAAGGCCTGTTTCCGGCTGTATATATATGATATGATATGATAATACTGAGATTAGCAAAATGTCTTTTCAGCCTGGACAATGAATATTGATCACAAGATCATAATACTCATCGTAAACCCTGTTGGAAATCGGGCACACACGTGGCCCAGTTTGACAAAGATTACATGGGAATATCAAGGCTTTAGGGGCAAGTTATTTGTTTTTAATATGCTGCTGCACCGAAACATTTGTTATTTTCAAAATTTAAATGTAAAATACATTTTTACTTTATCTCAAAAGTGTTTTGGGGAATGAATTTAGAACAGAGATGAGGGAAAACTTTTTCAGTCAGAGAGTTGTAAATCTGTGGAATTCTCTGCCTCAGAAGGCAGTGGAGGCCAATTCTCTGGATGCTTTCAAGAGAGAGCTAGATAGAGCTCTTAAAGATTGCGGAGTCATGGGGTATGGGGAGAAGGCAGGAACGGGGTACTGATTGTGAATGATCAGCCATGATCACATTGAATGGCGGTGCTGGCTTGAAGGGCCGAATGGCCTACTCCTGCATCTATTGTCTATTGTCTAAACAGTGCAAAATCGGTTGAGCAGAAATCAAAACTTAACTCTACTAAAAAGTCAAAAATTCGAATCTATAGCAGCCAGTGCAGACCCACATAAGGAAAGAATGGAAGTGCATGCATAGCTGAGTTTGAAAGGAATGATAATACCAGTATGTATTATGACCCTACTGTGTCAATTTAAATAAAAGCCAAATCTGAATTAAATCAAAGCCAAATATCCCACAGTTTGGAAGCTTAGCTGAAAGGGAAGATAAATAACAGCTCAGTACAATTGTAATCCCCTGATCATAACTAACTGAATGGTTTATTGTTAAACATAAGAAAGAAGAAAGCACCGGGAAGACCACACACAGTTACCTAGCTTCCAGCTATAACAGCAGTAGAAAATCAAATTTGTTTAATCCCACATTCACTTGGAAGTGTTTGTCGTACAGGTTCCTTGAAAATTTAAAATGTGTAATGAAGTGTGCTGACATATGCATTCGTTAATGTGGTTCCAGCCAAGCTGGGCTCATTCTAACCAAGTTGATGCCAGTTAATTACCATATCAAGGATATACACCAAGTGGGAAACAGACATCAATATGAAAAAATACTTAGTCTTGTGTTGATAAAAAAAAATCATGGGCATCTAAAAGGCATATTTTTCGTTTCAGTATTATATGCAGAAATTTAGACCATGAAACGTATATATGCCTATCTTGCACAAAGAAACTTAGCAAAGAACTTCGATGCAGTCTAGAGTTTCAGAAAAGCTGATCATACAATAAAACATACAGGACTAGTACCAGGGCATTTGATGGGCATTAGGTTATGCAGTTGCCTTAACAGTTCCAAGGCCAACTGAGTTAACAATAGTTTACTAATATGGTGTCAGTAACCACATTATAGATTCTAGGTGAGCTATGGTGGTGCCATGTACTGACGTCACTGAGGAGTTATGGTTAAAATGGAAGGTTAGGTTCAGGCACGATATCGGGCTGAATAGGCTGACATGTGCAGAAGACTTGTATGTGCAGTTTGATTTATAATTGTGGCTTGCAAAGTTTTGTGTTACATCCAAACAAATTTCAGATCATTCATGAAGTTAGCATCTAACAACATGGATATGTTGTTAACCTCAAGGAGGTGACCAGTCAGACACTAACACACTTTGTCCTGCCTGGTGTGAAATTGAGAACCACAATCCAATTAATTTAACCAGGTTAATGGTTTCTAATTAAATTGCATATAGAGCAAAGTCTGGTATTACCTTTCACCATCCGGCACGGCCTGGAACGTGGCAACCTCAACAGCCTGACCGCGGGAGAAGACAGCAGGGGAAGAGAAAAGACATTCTGGCCTTCCATCACAGTGAGGAGGTGACTGGAGGAGACTCACTGTGATGGATGTTTCTTTTTTTTGTTTTGTGTTGGTTTGTGGTTGGGTGTGTAATTGCTTATTTTATTGCTCTTATTGTTGTGGGTGACGAAATCTCATCCAAAAGACTTGTTTTTTTTGGATGACAATAAAGATAATTCTGATTCTGATTCTATTATGATAAATGTCAAATAGAATTGTGGCAATTTTATACTTCAAGCTTTCGGATCATCTTGGAGAAATGTGGATCCAGAAATACATGCGTTCACATGCCCAAAATTCCTGATGTTGATCAGCCACATTTTATTTGCAGTGTCACAGTTTTAATGGAAATGTTGGCCACAGAATGTTCCTGGGCATCCTGCTGCAATCCCCTCCCCATTGAAGAGGCTAGAAATTAGACAAAATGTGTAGGAAGGAACTGCAGATGCTGGTTTAAACTGAAGATGGACACGAAAAGCTGGAGTTACTCAGCGGGTCAGGCTGCATCTCGAGAGAGAGAGAGAAGGAATGGGTGACGTTTCGGGTCGAAACCCTCCTTCAGAGATGCTGCCTGTCCCGCTGAGTTAATCCAGCTTTTCATGTCTATCTTCTAGAAATTAAACTTATTGATTAGTCCGAGGTTGGTGAAGCTACCGCATTCAGAAAAAAAACGACTTCTTTAAAACCTCAGACAAAAGATAAACTGGCAACTATTCACTGGGTCCAAGGGTTGCAGGAACCACAACATTCTGAGTGCTCAAGTCCGATTTCCATTGTATAATTGGCCTTGAATGGGCTTAGTGGTGGTTTAGTTGGCAAAAACTCTTACAGAAAATCTAGCAGCTGTTATTTTTTCCTATTGAATATATGGCAAGAATCCACCAGAACAACAGCCAATTTTGGGGGCTAATGTTTGCACATCACTATAATAGATGCCTTATATAAAGAAATACATGCATACCATTGGCTTGCTCTACTTAAAAATGTATGATGTATGTTGATCAATATATTTATTACCTAAACATATATTACAAACTTTAATTGGCGTTGTGGCCATGATGTTCCTTGGGCATTTTATTATATTTACACTGATATGCCATACATTGATCAACAATGATAACATTGAATGGTGGTGCTGGCTCGAAGGGTCAAATGGCTTACTCCTGCACCTATTGTCTATGTATTTATGATATATAAAAACAAGTTGTTTTTTTAAGACACCAGTACTCTTTAACATTGAATTAGTCATTATGTATCCATCCTTAGTCTACTGTGACCTGTTGATTTTGACCTTACCTGTTTCAATGCAATTGCATGTTGATTGATTTTCATATTTTAACATTCCCATGTAATAATTCTCTCTAACAAGTGGAAATATTTTTCTGATTCTTTCCACATCGAGGAGTTCAATTATCTATCGGAGAATTGATCTGTGTAAATAAAAGAAATGCAATTGTGATTATAATGGAAGGAACCCAGAAGTGCAACAATCGTAAATAAAAGCTTGGGGTACTGATTGAGAATGATCAGCCATGATCACATTGAATGGTGGCGCTGGCTCCGAAGGCCGAATAGCCTACTCCTGCACCTATTGTCTATTGATTTTCTAGTTAAGGATAATAATTGTGTTGTTTAAAATCTCCATTATTCGAAGTTAAACAAGGCTTAGATGTTACATTGGTCTTTAGTGTAAGAGGAAAGCGATAGTCTGTGAGGGAGTTGAGTTATCTCTGACACCAATCTCTGGCTGTCTTATGCTGTGACAGGGATATCTGCTAATTTTGCTTGCAATTGTTGCTGTATTTGGTCATTTCTCAACCTATCCCTGTAGATGTTTATTACTGCTGGTTATACACAGTGATACCAGTGATCACTGACAGCCTTGCTATCTTAGCAGTCATGAATTTAGGATCAGCATGTCCTTAAAAAATGTGTTTTCCCACATTTATTAAGCAACTCGTTGGTTTCGAGCTGAATTACCTCGGTGTGTCTGCAACAGCTCTGCTTACACTCTGTTTAATTTAGTTTAGTTTAGAGACACAGCATGGAAACAGGCCCTTCGGCCCACAGAGTCCACATCGACCAGCGATCTCCGCACATTAACACTATCTTACCTACACACCCTAGGGACAATTTTCACTTATACTAAGCCAATTTACCTGCAAACCTGTATGTCTTTGGAGTGTGGGAGGAAATCAAAGATCTCGGAGAAAACCCATGTGGCCACAGGGAGAATGTAAAAACTCCGTCCAGGCAGCACCTGTAGTCGGGATCGAATCCGGGTCTCCAGCGCCCAAAGTGCTGAGAGGCAGTAACTCTACCATTGAGCCACAATGCCGCCCCTGTTTTGATGTGTATACTTCTGTTTTCTGATAATGGACTTCAGATGTAGTTGGTCAGTATGGGTCAGGCAGTGAATACTAAACATCAAAGAAGAATGGCACCTTGGTTTTTGATGATAGCAAGATTCTTTCTGCTGGGGTTAAATGAGTTCTTAATTGTGGTCACATGGAACTGCAGATGCTGGTTACATAAAAAGAACACACAAAATGTTGGAGTAACTCCGAGGTGTCAGGCAGCATCCTTGGAGGACATGGATAGGTGACATTTTGGGTGGGAACCCATTTTCGGGCTGAGTGGTACAGGGAGAAGGCTAGAAAAGACCAAGTGATAGGTGGATACAAGTGAAGGGGATTTTATAGGCAGGTGGGTGGACAGATTTTACATATGAAAAGGAGACAAAGGGTGGAAGATATGGAGAGAAGAGGAGTGAAATGTGAAGCCAGAGAAGGAGATGGGGGAAAAGGGAATTGGGGGGGGGGGGGGGGGGTGATAGTCGGATAAATGAGTGCACAGAGAAGAGAGGGGTTGAAAGGGGGTGTGTTACCTAATATTGGAGAATTCAATATTCACACTGTTGGGCTGTAATCTACCCAAGTGGAACATGAAGTGCTGTTCCTCTAGTTTGCGTGTGGCCACAATCTACAATGGAAGAGGCACAGGATGGATAGGTCAGCATGGGAGTGAATGATGGTTAAAATAGTCCTCCATTGCCAGATAGAAGCCACGTGCCAAATGAAAGGAAGAGTACTTTATAGTCTGCTTGGGTAGCTTACAGCCCACTGGTATGTATATTGAATTCTCCAATTTTAGATAACAACTCCCCTCCCCCCTCCTCTTTCCCTGTGCCCCACCCAGATGCACAACCTTTTCTCCCACTATCCTGTCCCCCTTTTGTCTCCCCTGGCCCCTTCCACCTATATCCCTTCCTCTGGTTTCATATTTCACTCCTCTTATCATATCATCATATCATATCATATATCTACAGCCGGAAACAGGCCTTTTCGGCCCTCCAAGTCCGTGCCGCCCAGTGATCCCCGTACATTAACACTATCCTACACACACTAGGGACAATTTTTACATTTACCCAGCCAATTAACCTACATACCTGTACGTCTTTGGAGTGTGGGAGGAAACCGAAGATCTCGGAGAAAACCCACGCAGGTCACGGGGAGAACGTACAAACTCCTTACAGTGCAGCACCCGTAGTCAGGATCGAACCTGTGTCTCCGGCGCTGCATTCGCTGTAAAGCAGCAACTCTACCGCTGCGCTACCGTGCCGCCCTTTTTACACACTTTTGTCTTCTATTTATCTGTAGCCTTTGTCCACCCATCAGCCTATAAATACTTTGCTCACCCATGTCCACTTATCACTTGCCAGGCTTTGTCATACCCCAACTCTTTTTTAGCTTTCTTCCTCCGACTACAATCGGCCTGAACATGGGACCCAGCCGAAATTTCACCAATGCATGTCCTCCACATATGCTGCCTGACCCGTTGAGTTAGCTCAGCATTTTGTGCTTTTTTTTCCATCAGTGGTGGGATCAATGAGGTTCCCACTCCCAGGATCACCAGGACAAAAGAGTTGGGGTCAGTGGGCATCTCATTGCTGGGTATCACTGTTGAGCGGTATCACTGTTGAGTTCAGTGGTGTTCTCAGTATGGGGGTCAGTGTAGTTCTCAGTGTTGTGGTCAGTGGTGTTCGTAACATGGCAATCAATGGAGTCATTAGTGTTGAGGTCTATGGGTTCTCACTGTTAGTGAGATTCTCAGTGTTGGGGTCAGCCGGGTTCTTACTGTAGGGATTAGTGGGGCTTTCAGTGTGGTGGGCAATCGTGTTTTGACCTTTGGGGTCAGTGGGATTGTTGTTAACATAGAACAGTGCAAGACAGGAATAGGCCCTTTGGGCCACAATGTCTGTGTCAAACATGATGCCAAGATAAATTAATTTCATCTGCCTGCACATGACCCAAATTGCCCCATCCCCTGCTTACTGATGTGCCTATCCAAAAGCCTCTAAAATATTACATTGGTATCTGCCTCCACCATCAGCAGCATCTAACAGGCATCCACCATCCTCTGTGTAAAAAACTTCTTTAAAATTTCCCCCTATGACCTTAAAGCTATGACCTCTAGTCTTTGACAATTCCACTCTGGGAAAAAGGTTCTGACTGTCTACCTTATCTATACCTATCATAATTTTCTATACTTCTATAATTTTCTATACTCCCTTCAACCTCTGGAATTCCAGAGAAAACAATCCAAGTTTGTCCAAAGAGAGAGTTAGGTTTAGCTCTTAGGGCTAAAGGAATCAAGAGATATGGGGAAAAAGCATGAACTAGGTACTGATTTTAAATGATCAGCCATGATCATATTGAATGGCGGTGCTGGCTCAAAGGGCCGAATGACCTACTCCTGCACCTATTTTTCTATGTTTCTCTCCTTAGACCTAATACCCTCTAATCCACTCAACATTCTGGTAAACCTCTTGTGACCAAAATGGCGCACAAAACTCCAAATGTGACCTAACCAAAGTATTGTCAAGGGCTGTGAGGTTTTCAATATTGAGGTCAGTGTGGTCCTCAATAATGGGGTTAATGAGGTTCCCACTAGTGTTGCTAGTGTGGTTCTAAGTGTTAGTGTTAGTGGGATCTCACTGTTGAGGTCAATGGGGTTCCCACCTTTGGGCTCAGTAGGATTCTCACTGTTGGAGCCCATGAGGCTTTCAGTGTTGGGCTCAGTGGGATTCTCAGTGTTGGGGTCATTGGGTTTTTCAATATTCAGGTCATTGGGGATTTCTGATGGAACCAGTGGTGTTTATTTGGTTGGGGTCAGAGGGATTTCATTATTGGGTTAAATGTGTTCTCACTATTATCATATCATATCATATCATATCATATATATACAGCCGGAAACAGGCCTTTTCGGCCCACCAAGTCCGTGCCGCCCAGCGATCCCCGTACATTAACATTATCCTACACCCACTAGGGACAATTTTTACATTTACCCAGCCAATTAACCTACATACCTGTACGTCTTTGGAGTGTGGGAGGAAACCGAAGATCTCGGAGAAAACCCACGCAGGTCACGGGGAGAACGTACAAACTCCTTACAGTGCAGCACCCGTAGTCAGGATCGAACCTGAGTCTCCGGCGCTGCATTCGCTGTAAAGCAGCAACTCTACCACTGCGCTACCATGCCGCCCATATTTGGGTCAGTGAAATTCTAATTTTTACAGTCAGTGAAGTTCTCATGATTGGGGTCAGTGAGGTTCTCAGGGTTGGAATCTGAGAGGTTTTTAGGTTTGGGGTCAATACCGTCCGAGTGATAAAGTTGCCCTGAGGTCGCTCTTAAATTTCTCTCCTCTCATCTATTGCCTGTGACTTCTAGTTTCATGCCCCTCATAATCATGGACATCTCATTAAGGTCACTCCTCAACCTCCAGGCTCCAAAAAGAAAAGTCCCAGCCTATCCAACCTCTCCCCGTAACCCAAGCCCACAAACCCAGGTAACATATTGATAAATCTTATGCATCCTTTCCAACCTAATTACATCCTTCCTATAGGTGGGTGACCAGACTGCACACAGTACTAGAAAATTGGTCTCACCAATGACTTGTACAGCAGCATCATAATCTCCTAACCTTTGTACTTATTACCCTTCCCAATGACAGCAACGTATCAAAAGCCTTCTTCACCACACTGTCCACTGGGCTTACCACTTTTAGGGAATTATGCACCTGTACTCTAAATCTCTCTTTCTGCAACACTCTCCAGGGTTCTACCATTCATTATGTAATTCCTGTCCTGGTTTGATATACCAAAGCACAACACTCACACTTGTCAGAATTAATCTATGTCCCTCAAGATTTGATGTACCTCTATAATTTCTCCAAATGTAGCAATATTTTGTACAACAATAACATGACATTGCAACTATTGTACTCAATAGCCTGACCAATAAAAGTAAGCATGCCAAATGTTTTCTTCTCCATCCTGTCCACTAATGTTGCCACCTTCATGGAACTATTTGCCTGCAACCCTATATTCTCTTCTACAACTTTTCCAAGGACTCGATAAGGTATTTAGTGTTGGGGTCAATGTGGGAATCAGTGGGATTATCAGTGTTATATTCAACGGGGTTCTTAGTGTTGGGGTTCAAGTGGGATTGTCAGTGTCATATTCAGCAGCATTCTTAATGGTTGGGTTAGTGGGGTTCTCATTGTTTGATTCAAAGGGGTATTCATTTTTGTGACTTAGTGGGCTTTTCACTATTGCAGTAAATGGTGTCTCACTGTTGTAGGTCTTTGGAGTTGCTTTAAGGCCATTGAGGCTCTCACAGTTGGGTTTCATTGGAGTTCTTGCAATTGAGGGGTTAGTAGGGTTTTTTGCTGCTGGACTGACAAGATTTGTTGCTGGTGAGGGACAGATGAGTTCTCATGTTTTTCAGTACAGATGAGCAGCCACATTAGTCACCTGCAGCATTGTGCTCCCAGCAGCATTTGGGGAGGAAACACCTTTTTAGCTGAGCCTTATATTACAACACTACTCTCTTAGTCGCTGCTATTGCCAGTGGCAGTAATGTAATATAAATGCAATTTATTGTTGATGATATACTCCTCTGGCCCTCTGCCATTATCCAAGCATGGGAGTTGTGAAAATGTTCACTACTCTGAACTTTAATCTTATCGAATCAATAAATTAACCATGTCAAACGTGTACTTATAGGTACAAACTTAAAGTACAAGCCAAACCAAATATATATTAGTACATTCTTCTATTTTAATAAGGGGGGGGGGGCTGTGTTATTGTTTCTTCATGTAATCACCACTGTGATTCATTCTAGCCTGAAATTATATTTGTTTAATTATAAATAATATCTAGAAACAGTTAGCATACTTACTAGGACGATCCCAAATCAATTAATTTATGTATTTGCTTACAGAAAATTAAAGTCCAACAGTATAATTATATGAATAAATTGATATTTAGACTTGGTTAAATTGATTCCTACCTGAATAATTTAGGAAGTTTTTTTCATAATTATTTTATTTATGCTTAAAAGGCCTGCTGCTTTTCATCCCAACCCACCCCCATATGGCAAGTTCTGGTGTAGTCCCCAAGCCATATGGTTATTGACAATTTTGGCACCGCTCCAATCCATTTGCATTACTCAAAATGGTCTTATAATTATTTTTCTTTAATTCTGAATTTTGTTTATCCAATGATTTGAAATATAACAAAAATACATTGCAGTCTGACATTTATTAAACATTTCTGATTATTGGTAGGTTGAATTAAAGTAAACAAAACAACAATTACAAGGGTTCCCAAATTTAAAAATTGCAAGTTTGCTAAATTAAAAGAAATAATAGCAATGGCAACATTAATGGTTTCTGCCACTAAACATCATTGTAGCTAGAATAGGAGGTACAAGTGTTTTCTTTATATCATGTTCCTGCCATTTTAATAATCTCTCATGCTCTTTTGCAACATTCTCTTTTCTGGCTCATAACATCTCTTTACCTAAATATCACCTTGTCTACAGTGCAGCACAGTGGGAGAATTCTGAAGTTCAGATCCTGCAGATATGTTTAACTAGTTAATTATTTCCCCAGTTGAATTCATCAAACATGCTTGGTTGAATTCAATAGATTGGAATTCAATGTCAACCATTTTATATATGCAACATAAGATATATATGCAACATAAGATATTATGTTGCATATAAAATGGTTGACATTGAATTCCAATCTATATATATATATATATAATCCTCTCTGCCTTAAAATAAATTTAAATGGCACAATTACTTTTTTAGGAATAGAATTGTTATGGTTCAGTTCTTCATGTCCTATGTCATATAACCAATAAACAAACTAGATGATAATGAATAATAATGGATAGTTATTTTTCAATTATTGGGACAATTATAGAATGACTGAAACACTAAGAATCTCCACCTGCAAACACTACAGAGACAAAGTGGTCCCTTTTTGACATACCCTTAATATAATAAAGAATAATATAATCCAGGACATAGGAGAGAAAAACACTTTAAGTAGGTAATTTACAAGCTATTGTTTATTAATAAATGATGCTGAAATTATTTTCAAATTATAACTCATAAAATGTTTATTGGTTTGCTATCTAAATTTTGTGGCAATATCACAACATGTTTCACATGTGTTCTTCTGCATATTAAGATCCCAGGTGAGGTTGGCATGCTTACCTGCCCACCATATGTGTAAATGGGCTCAGTCAGTTATCGGCTAGTGAATTACTGGAGGGAGTTCTTCTGCTTTGGATTTTCAGCTTCCAGCACACCACTCTAATTTATTTTGAAGGGGACTCACCTTTTACCTGCTAATGCACAAGTACAAGCAGCCCTGTGATTGGAGCCAATTATTCCCATGTAAACTCCCAGCTCATTCTATTGGTTGAAAATTTAATGCAAGACTACTTAAAATTAAAAAAGAAGAGATAAAACAGTTGTTAAATGGTGATGATCTGTCTGCACTGAAAGGTAATCATTGCCGCTCTTTCTAAATGGCATCACACTGCATAATCATTCTTAAATTGCCTCCTTCAATTAATTTATTTATTTTCCAATGATTCAACCCTTGGTCTTTGTGTTATTTAAAAACGTCACTTTATAATGTGAGAATTTTCACTTACACCAACAAAAGACCTTGTGTGTGACTTCAAGTTGGGAAGGAAAGGAAATTATATCTAAAAAATACATCTTTTTTTCAAGCTGTAAATATTGTACTAATAGATTGTGTTTTATTTATTAAAATGTACACTTACTCACAGAAATAGTTAAATTTCCTTTCTGAAGGAGTAAGCATCTGGTTTTGTGGCGACAGAATGGTGACTTCCAGCACTGTCGCAGCTGCTGTCACATTCCACATGAGAGCATATTTGCAGCATCTTGTCTCAGCCACACATCAGTGCCCATTCCTGCTGCCTCTATCCCAGAGGATAGCTCAACACCTGCTACTGGCAACAGGCCCTACCTTGAGGGAACAAACGTTCCATTGCTGCTGGCTGATAGAACAGGACAGACTCTACCTTTCACGTGCACTGGCTAAAGACACCTTGGGGCTTCATGCACCCTCTACTTTCCCCATATGGCTGTCATTTCAAGTAGAATAGGTTTTATTAGTGAGTTGCATGCACAGTTTATATCAACTGGGATGTATATTGATTTGCAGATGCTTGTGGAATCTAAGCACCCACTCTATATTCATAATCACAATCAAATAATAATAAAATATATAATTATGATAATATGATTTAGTAACCACATTCACTACATTAAAACAGTTCTTTGGGTATTTTTACAATTAATCATAAATGTACAGAAATATTAAATAATGCAACATTGTCACTCATTCATTTATCTTACAAAATGCAATGTATACATCATCAACAAATTCCAAATCAAGCTGTGCAATAAAATCTGACTATTGTTTTTCTAGTAAACTTGAGTAAAATTGTGGTCATGGCATCAGTTCTTAATTGGATTTTACAAACAATGTTATGGACACAAAATACTTGGTACTAATCAATTGATAAAGTAAATCTCTTAAACATAGAAACAATCGCAACTGCATAGTTTTAATAGATGTTTCAGAGTTATTTTCTGATTACAATGGGAAAAATAGTTTCTGATTATGTTTTATTTCCTCACTCATATCATTAAAATATGGCACAACAAGACAGGCTAACTCCATACAGTTATCGTCATGTGCTTCCAATTCTAGTTTATCCTTCAATTAATTTCTACTAGCTATAATATATTCATTTGCCACATTGAATATTACAGTTCAATTTTAAACTCCTATTCCGTGAGTCACTAATAACTGACGATATTCATGCACCAGTTGACCTTTTTATAAAGCCCATTCAATGTCAACTATCTGTATGTGAACCATAAATAATAAAGAGAAAATGCCAGTTAGTAGTAAATACCCTGCATGCAAATCGTTTTAAAATTAATTTTAGCATTTTTGATAGTCTAAAATGTTTACAATAAAATTATGCTTGTCAAATTAAATTAAACTCATTCTTTAAATCTTAAATCAGTACGAATTACTGTCCCTTTCAATGAGAAGCAGACCACCCAGTGCTTTGAACTAAAATCAGTGGTAGAAATACAAAAAATCTGAATCAAATTCAGGAACCAAAAGACTGTTCACCAGCCTAAGCCTTTTACCTGTCAGGTTATGTTAATCAAGACTGGGGAGTTTTTAAATGCTGCATAATGTAAATCCAGTTGGTGACCAAAAGCTTTTAGGACACAAAGCAGTAATAAGAATGAGACAAATGGATGAGCTGAATGGATAGCCTCAGTCCCAATTACAAAGGAGCCCAAAAACTCTTTCCTCTTGTGGAAAGTGAGAATGGAGGGGGTGGCGAGAGTGTTTTTTAAAATGTAGGTAAAAGAGAAAAGAGCCAGGACTAGAAGTTCGAAATTATGTTATTCTGGAGACTTTGAATCTCAGCAAATGAGAATAATGTCTACAGTCTTTCCTATGTCTGGCTTCGTCTATGGTGACAGAATGCTGAACCATTTGCTGGTAGTCTGCAATAGTTCCCCTCACAGAGCATTTGTTACATGTTCTAAGCCTATTAAAAATGGATGCTACCCACACCCCCATTAGAACTTGAAAATTATAACAAGCTCGACTGGTACTTATTGTGATAGTACCCCCTCCCTTGGACAATGGTCTGATCTCTATCACTGGCCAACAGGCCAGGGGAGGCCAATCCCCAGCATTATCGGTGATAGCTGGGTCCAATGACCTGATATTGGTTGGCCACGAAACGTTTCAGCCTACATCCTATAAAACCTCTGCATTATAGCCAGTGAGGGAGAGAGGGAGAGAGGGGGAGAGGGGGAGAGGGGGAGAGGGGGAGAGGAGGAGAGGGGGAGAGGGGGAGAGGGGGAGAGGGGGAGAGGGGGAGAGGGGGAGAGGGGGAGAGGGGGAGAGGGGGAGAGGGGGAGAGGGAGAGGGAGAGGGAGAGAGGGAGAGGGAGAGGGAGAGGGAGAGGGAGAGGGAGAGGGAGAGGGAGAGGGAGAGGGAGAGGGAGAGGGAGAGGGAGAGGGAGAGGGAGAGGGAGAGGGAGAGGGAGAGGGAGAGGGAGAGGGAGAGGGAGAGGGAGAGGGAGAGGGAGAGGGAGAGGGAGAGGGAGAGGGAGAGGGAGAGGGAGAGGGAGAGGGAGAGGGAGAGGGAGAGGGAGAGGGAGAGGGAGAGGGAGAGGGAGAGAAAAAAAAGAAGAGATACAGGAAGCTTGAGAAAGTGGGGTGTCTCCCTGCTAACTGTGTTCCCCTATTGCAGGTTTGAGGTCGTCTGAGCCACTGGGACAAACCCAAGATCACCAATGCTACAGTTTGGTTAAGACTGAGGTATCGGGAAGAAGCCCTAGACAGGCAGTACCTCCACTGAGGCTAAGACTGAGTGGCTGGGGAAAGCCTGAAATGTCAGTGCCTCCTTCTGCCCATGGACAATGAGGGACTGCACCCACACACAGAGGCAAAGACTGAGCCGCCAGATTAACCCAGAGACCACCAGTGCCGTCTCTTCAAGCCCAAAGCTGAGCCACCAGGATAAACCTGAGGGATAGCGCCCCATGCGGGTTTAGAGTTTCTTACCACTGCAAATAAAATATATTCCTGAGTTTGCCCTACTGCGAGTGTTGGTGTGGTCACAGCCAAACCCAACATCATCCCTGATGCCACAATATGAAAAATTGAAATCTGGACATCATAAGAACAGGGAAGGGAATTATATGGATCCTGAAAAAGATATTAAGTAAATACCTGAGAAAGAAAGAAAAATAGGAATTGCTTACGGAGTAAAATGAGATTGGACGGAAGGAGGCTCCTGTGACACATAGGCTTTGGATATATGACCAGATACTGAGCTGTAAGAAGTTCACAATTTGCATTCAGTAGTGAGCAACCCACAATTATTATTGAGCAATAAAAAAGTAATTTCACTTTCCTATAGCAATTTTCTCAAGGGCAATTTTCCTGTCCCAATATTTTGTACCTCAGCTCACGACAGGGCACCCTCAGCATAAATCCCTTCATGTGGGAGACAGGAAAGGCCCTGGCCATAAAAAATACAGCCTGGCTCTCAAACTGGTAAATCACTATGAGATATTTTAATGTTGTCGCAATGCAGAATTTTTTTTTAAATATTTCAAAAACTCTTATTTTTTTTAACGTAAAATGGTCAAAACTATTTAAAACAAATTCCTAGTAAAAAATCAAAAGAATTGCTATCAGAGCGGAATTTTAATGGAGCCTGGACTGGTAATAATCAGATGATGGTAAAACTGTTGTTAATTATTCACTGACTGAAATAATGTAAATAGTAAAACAGATAATCACCTCAAGGGATTAAGGTTGAGGTCCGTTCTGTGGACACCGCTGCAGATTTCCGATAATGCTGTCGGAATTGCAATGTGCCGAGCTCACTAAATTGTGTAATGAGTTAATTCTCTAACTGGAACACACAACCAAATGCAGGTTTACAGCTTTCAGAATGCCTCAAGCCAAAATTAAAGTCACCTTCTATGTGCCTGACAATGTGATGCTGAGAGAACTCAAATGATTCTTGATTTGTCTCTCAATACAAATTTCTACAATCCCAGTACTCATTTTTTTTTGGAATCCAGGGACAGAAAACTGTTCCACGTTATGGCACTTGTTTCTTTCCCTGATCTATGTACAATTGGCTTTACTCATCTGGCCAGTTGTGCAGTAACTTTTAAAAATCAAAATAGCAATCAATCATTAAATAATGGATGTGGCGCAGCAGTGATACGACTTTCCTTGGAAATTTGATGAAAAATTAAGTCAGAAATCATTGAAGAGATTGTCCAGGTTATTTATTTTTACTGGTGGTTATGATGTTCTATATGTGTGCCATTTAAATATTATCTATGGGTACACTCAGACCCATGTCATAAGAAAAGGCCATTCAGCCCATAAATGTTTGCCATCTCACAAGGGGGCACTCCCATTGGTCCCATTACACTTCTTCCTATTTCCATCTACCAATAATCCCCACCTCCATGTAACTTCTACTGTAGTCTCTCAAACATTCCCATTAACTATATTAACTCTCCTTTGAATTTTTCTTTCACCAATGTGTGTACAAAGGGTTAATTTACTGTAGCCAATTTTAGCGATCAGCATGTCTTTGGGGCAAACTTCCCTCAGACAGCGCCTGAGGTCATGAATGATCCTGGCCTCAGGGCTTGTGGGGCATTAGCTCTAATGGTGGTGCTGCCATGCAGCCCATCCTGCAGATATCTTAAGTTCGGGTAAATGATCGCAAGTTGTGCTTTTAATCCATCAGTATTAACATTGAGTGAACCAACTGAGGCACTACTGTTACCAACAACTGAGATTAGTGAGTTTAATCACTTCATAGTTTGTGCCTTCATGAGCCATTACCAGTTTCGGACCAGTTTTTGAACCTTGTTTTTCCTGATGCTTTGCAGATATATCTCGTCAGTCTGAGTGAAACACTATGATACCAGGAGAATAGGTTCACCACTTTATCTCTTTATCTTAGGACGTTTTGACATTCATTATTTCCCCAGTTGAAACAGAGGTGACATTGAAATGTTCCTGTTCCCTTCCTCAGTTTCTTTCCCCTTTTGCATCACTGACTTGTCTGAACACTTCAAAAGTGCCACAATATTATGCAAGATACACCAAGCTCACAAACAAACCTGTTGCTTTAGTTTAGTTTAGTTTAGTTTAGTTTAGTTTAGTTTAGTTTAGTTTAGTTTAGTTTAGTTTAGTTTAGTTTAGTTTAGTTTAGTTTAGTTTAGTTTAGTTTAGTTTAGTTTAGTTTAGTTTAGTTTAGTTTAGTTTAGAGATACAGGATGGAAACTGTATGTGACCCTTCGGCCCACCATGTCTGCACTGACCAACAATCACTGACTAGTTTTATCCTTCACATCAGGAACAATTTAGAGAAGCCAATTAACCTACAAAACTGCACGTCTTTCGAATGTGTGAGGAAACCGGAGCAGCTGAAGAAAACCTATGCGGTCACAGAGAGAACATGCAATCTCCATACCGACAGCACCCATAGTCAGGATCAAAACCTAGTCTCTGGCGCTGCAAGGCAGCAACTCTACCACTGTGCCACCATGTCGCCTAATAGTCTTACCATGTGTTCACCAGTTACCTGCAATTCCTCCTCCTAATCCTACTAGCTTCAGTGCTCTAGGAAATTTAAAGAAGTGGTATCTGTGATTTCCACAGCACACCCCCCTCTGCTTTTCACACATAGAGGCTGCATTCAGCCAGCACCATAAATCAGCTGACTCCATAATCTCCATGGTGGAAAGTGGTTGACTGGGGTTGAGATGGAGAGGATTTTTGAGGAGAACTTGGGGGTAACAGGCTGTATGAACATAAATGCTTCTGAGCTCCCCACGGCTCCCATATTTTAATTGCACCAGGCCATTTGGATGGAATCCAAAAGACATCTCACCTGAAGGTTTAGTTAATAGGCAAGAGGAGTGGATTTGTTGCCTGAGCAATCTGAAGCAAACTGTTTATCTCGTATATATGAAATATTGGAAGTGCTCTCAAGGAATTCTATCACTGTGGTTGAAAGGACAGAGAGCAATGCGTTGGTATTTGCCACAGCAAAAAGACCCTGTGATTTATCTTGGAGCATCACGAGTGCTGATGTGGTAACTTTTGTGAAAGCTCATGACATAAGTCTGTGATTGAACTCAAAACTTTGAGGAAACAGGATCTAGATTGGTTGGGAAGGTGGGTTAAGGAATGGGAAATGGGATTTACCTCTGACAAGTGTGTGATGGTGCACTTTCGTATGTCAAACAACAGCAGGACTTACACTAACTGGTAGAGCTCTGGAGTGTGTGGAGGAACAGAGAGATCTAGAAGCACAGGCGTATGGTTCCCTAAAAGTGGTGTTTCAGATCAACAGGATGGCAAAGAAGGCATTTGCCACGTTTTTAACTGGAAAGGGTAATGAGTAGAAAAGTTGGAACTTCATGATACAGCTGTGCAATTTGTTGGTGAGACCACACTTGGGATCGTGTCCAGTTCTGGTCCCCCAACTGTCGGGAAAATGTAATTAAACTGGAAATGTGCAGAAGACATTCACCAGGATGTTACTTGGATTTCTGGGTTTGAATTATAGAGTGAGATTGATAGGCTTGAACTTCTTTCGTTGGAGCATATGAGGCTGAGAGGTGAACTTATTGAAGTGTACAAAATTGTGAGCGGCATGGATAAAGTGTATATTCACAGTCTTTTTCCCAAGGTAGAGGATTCTAAAACTACGGGATATAGGCTTAAAGAGAGAGGCAAAGATGTAAGATGACCTCAGGGGCAACTTATTCACACAACGCATTGTCTGTATCTGGAATGAGCTGCTATAGGAAACTATAAAAGCAGAAACATTTATAACTTTCAAAGGACATTTGGACAGATAGATGGTTATGAAGAGTTCAAAGGCCAATGGGCCAAATGCAGGCCAATAGGATGAGCCCAGAATGCTATCTTGGTCTGCATGGCCTGGATAGGCCAGGGCTTGTGTCACACGCTATATCGCACGGTATAGCTACCAAGGTTTGAGATCTTCTGCATTCTGCCCTCGCAGAGCGAGTGATGAAGTTCAGCTCTATTGTAGTGTTCATGCATACTGGTACCATGCCCTCTAAAGGTTCTCAGCACATTGGATCCACTATCATTCCTACAGCTAATAGCATGTATTCTGCCTGGAGAACTACAAGGTTGCACTACTCAGACAGGAGGTGCAGTGCAGCTATCCCAAGTCAGGCCCTTGAACACCTGGTCATTGCAATCAACTCATGGCTTCACAGGAGCAACCCTGGACCTCTGTCAGCACCGGCAGCATACCCTGTGGCAGTAAGATACAGAAGGAAACTTCTAATAATAACGTCACCATACGCTGAGCTATTTGAAGTCAAATTTATTTTCTGTTTGTAAGTAAACTCACCATCTTCTTCACATTTTGGACCTTGGTGGTGTGCCTCTCTTCATTAATGTTAGTTGATGGATATTGACCAAATGATGCTGAAATTGAGTTTTGACAAATGGTTTAACTGTTCTGTAAAGCACAATAATGTAGTGAAGAGGGCAACGATTGTTGGCAACTTTCAGGTAAGCGGATGGGAAAGTTAGTGAGAAGTATTCTTTATCAATTGATTACTGGAATCCCCAGTTGATGTCCACTCATCGCCTACTAATACTGTTTGCTTTCTTCACCTCTTCTTCCAACTGTCATAAGATCATAAGATCATAAGTGATTGGAGTAAACTTAGGCCATTTAGCTCATCAAGTCTACCCCGCCCTTCAATCGCAGCTGATCTAACTATCCCCCCTAACCCCATTCTCCTGCCTTCTCCCCATGACCTCTGACACCCGTAATAATCAAGAATCTATCTCTCCCTGCTTTAAATATATCCACTGACTTTGCCTCCAAATAATTCCACAGATTCACCACCCTCTGACTAAAGAAATTCCTCCTCATCTTCTTCCTAAAAGAATGTCCTTTAATTCTGAGGCTATGACCTCTAGTCCTAGACTCTCCCACCAGTGGACACATCCTCTCCACATCCACTCCATCCAAGCCTTTCACTATTCTGTATGTATCAATGAGGTCCCCCCTCATTGTTATAAACTCCAGCGAATATAGGCCCAGTGCCTTCAAATGCTCATCATATGTTAACCTACTCATTCCTGGGATCATTCTTGTAATCCTCCTCTGGACTGTCTCCAGACCCAGCATGTCCTTCCTCAGATATGGTGCACAAAATTGCTCACAACAACCTTCAATCTCTCATGACATGCAGAGTAAGCTTTGTGAAGTCAAAAGGAGAGGGAATAAAATATATGTTAGACATTGGAATTCCATTAGCTTTACTGTATATTAATGTTATGCATCAGGGTAAATTCTCCTTTAAATTATATCCTTTAACTTAAGAAAGCCCTGGCAGTCATTATTTGAAGTCAGTCCCTGAAAGCTTTGCTAAAGAGGTTTTCCATTTTGTCCCACAACATGATTTTATAATATTTATTGGGCACTCGTCTGTTGTAGCACATGATTTAGTTGGTGAGGTACAAGGCATTGGTGAGGCCACATTTAGAGTACTGTGTTCAGGTTTGGTCACCCTATTATAGAAAAGATGTTGTAAGATTGGAAAGGGTGCAGAGGACATTTCCGAGGATGTTGCCAGGAGCTATAGGGAAAGGATGTAGAAGGACAGGAGGATGAGGGGTGATCTTATAGAAGTGCATAAGATCACGAGGGGAATAGACAAGGTAAATACACAACAATAATTCTGACCTTGGTACATACACCAAAGAAGGGGACAGCCAGCAGTGGGCACTTCAAAGTAATGGAGAAGCATAACAACCTTTGTGTCTGCAAATTGTTCCAAATCCATTGCAAGACAGTTGAGCCAGTGTCAGCTTCATCTCCCAGGTCAACATTTCCAGTATCATAGCCCTGATCATGCCCAAACCAGTTTGAGCAAATAGGTTACATTGCCTCAGTGCCCAACAGCTGAAACAGGCACTCTACTCGAAGATCCATAGCGATGTGTTTTCCAGGGCACAGAGGAGATACCAGGGGCATTTTCATAAAAATTGTAATATCTCGCAGGAGGTCGAGGGATGATCATATATAGGTGCATAAGATCATGAGGGGAATAGATATGGTGAATACACAGTTTTACAGAATACACAGAATACAACCCAGAGTTGTAGAATAAAAACCAGAGGACATACTGTTGGCTTAAGGTGAGTGGGGGGAGGGCGGGTGGGGGGAATTTAATAGGAACCTGAGGAGCAACGTTTTGTTACACAAACAGTGGTAGGTATATGGAACAAGCTGCCAGAGGAGGTAGTTGAGGCAGGTACCATCACAACATTTAAGAAACATTTATACAGGTATTTAGGATAGGTTTAGAGGGATATGGGCCCAATTCAGGTAGGTGGGACTTGTGTAGATAGGGCATGTTGCTTAGTGTGAGCAAGTTGGGCCGAAGGGCCTGTTTCCATGCTGCATGACTCTATAATAGTCACGGGAGTTAAAACTGAAGCAGTTAACTTCGAAAGAAGGAACAAACTTGGTTGGAGGGTTAAAAAGTGTCTGAATGGATGAGAGATCTGTAACACTGATCTTGAGGTAGAAAGGGCACAACCAATTTGTACAATAATTTCAGTACATCTGAAACATCTTTTAAGATTAACGATAAATTGTCCACTCAGCCGTTTCTTTGCACGTACTTCTGCAGATCCCATGGGATACTAGCCCTTCTAAGATTAATATTTCTTTCCTCATTTCAAATATTAAACTGCCTTGAACCTGAGCAGTGCATTTTTAGTCCAGACATCGATTTCCTCCCTCAGCTGGGTTATTGGAATTTGATGATGGATGTCAAGTAAATCATTTAAATTAGACCATTGAACATTTTAACTTCTAAAATGTCGCATAGATTTACCTCTTTGTACAATTGTACACCTATGCTTACATCATTAGCTATCAATTGTAAGAAACACGAGAAACCATGTGAAGAGTTAATAAAAGATTCTTTGTAAACCATGAGGTAATGAAAAACCAATTTAGTTAGGATCGATCTTCCATAAATCTATACTCCCACAGGGATATATCTGAAAAACTACATTCATTCAGGGAAGGGCAGCAACGAAAGGGAGTTTGTGATATATTGCTTTGAAATAAAACAATGAATACAATGAAACTCTCACACACAGAGGAGAACCTGAAGGCTGGTATTTTGAAGCATCGATGATTTACTTACTGGAATGACTGAAGTACAATATCTGATGGAAGTAAAAGCATTTTTCATGAGAAATATTCCTTCCTTTTTGACTGAGAAAGGTAGGATGGAAGCCAATGAACAGACAAATGCTTTTATTAATTAAGGCTATAAAAATATCACCTACTCAGTCAAACTATGCATTTGAACAGATATCATTGTTCTAATTAAATTATTTTCTCATGAATCTTCACCCTGCTACTAACTTGTGAAGTACTGCAAGATTGCATGTGCCAGTAGAGTCATAAGCTCAACCAAGCAGATATTCTGCAGCCTGAAATTAAAGAGAGGCTGAACGTGATGATTACATGAATATTCAGTCCTGCCATCATTTAGTTTTCATACTAATGTATTTTCCATTACCAGCCCTTGATCAGTTCCCCTCCACCAATATTTTCATTTGTTTGGTAGAACCTTTCCTTCCCATCAACACCTTCTCTTTCGATCCCTCCCACTTTCTGCAGACCATAGGGATAGCCACAGGCACCCACATGGGCCCGAGCTCCACCAGTCTTTAGGGCGGTTATGTGGAATAGTCCTTGTTCCAAACCTATGCCAACACATCCCCAAGTTTTTCACTGCTACATTGAAGATTGCAGTGGTTTTGTTTCATGTGCTTGTGCAGAATTTATTTATCTTTGTCACCAACTTCTACCTTGCCTTCAAATTTACCTGGACTATCACTGGCACCTCTTCCTTTTATAGAATTCCCGGTCTCCATCTCGGGAGACAGACTTGCCACTGACATCTTCTATAAATTCATTGATTCTCAAGCCTACTCAAACTACACTTCCTGCCATATTTTTTTCTCAGTTTCTCTGTCTCTGCTGCACCTTTGTCAGGGCGAGGCCTTTTGCTCAAGGACTTCTACATGTCTCCCTTTTCCTAAAAACATGTCTTCCCTTCTGTGTGATTAGATAGAAGCCTCATACAAACCACCTCCATTTTTCACATGTCTGCTCTATGCCCCTGCCCCTCTTCCCCCCCCCCCCCCCCCCCCCCCCCACCCCCAACAGACCGAATAGCAATGGTGTTCCCTTGCTCCCCATCTTTCATCCACCAGACTCTACATCCTACAAAACATCTACCACCATTTCGGCCAGCTCCCACCCTTTCTGCGTTTTACTATCTCGATGAGTCCTGGTGTGCTCAATCCGCCTCATACCCTTCTTGTGCTTTCCCAAGCGACCAAAGGAGGTGTAGCACCTGTTCCTTCACCTCCTCCCTCACCACCATCATGGAACCTAAAGAGCCTTTCCATGTGAAGCAGAAGCACATGTGAACCATGTGTGCACCTCTTCCATCCTGGTACATCTGCTGCATTTGATGCCAATGATGTTGCTTCACCTATATTGGAGAACCCAACAGTAGACTGGGCAATCGTTCTGTGGAGCACCTGAGATCTGTCTGCAACGCCCATCTCAACTTTTCAATTGCATGTTATTTTAACTCCCCTTCCCACTTCCACACAGATCTGCCTATCCTCAGTCTTCTTCATTGCTCAGAAGAGAGTAAATGCAAATTGTAACATTTCATTGTCCATTGTGGTAGATTACAATCCAATGGTATGAACGTTGAATTTTACAATTTCAGGTATTCCACACACGTGAGTAATCCACACACCTGAGTATTCCACACACCTGCATGTGTTCCTCCCACATGCACTCTCTTGCGCAAATAATTATGTTGATCTTTCCCATTCCCTCTCCCCACCTGGTTCCATCTGCCATCGACCCTCCTCATCTAGTTCCACCTATCACCTAAGATAGGCACAAAATGCTGGAGCAACTCAGCAGGACAGGCAGCACCTCTGGATAGAAGGAATGGGTGACGTTTCGGGTCGCGACCCTTCTTCTGGCGGGCTGACCTCTACTGCACTGAGCTAGGCGCCAGCTCTATCGTCTCGACCTATCACCTACCAGCCTCTGTCTCTCATCTCTTTCCAACCTGGTTCAATCTGTTCATAATCCTGTCCCCATATGGTTTCACCTACCACCTACCAGCCTCCATCACACTTACCCCACTGCATTGCTATATTCTGACAATCATTCCTCTCAAACCTAAAGCAGGGTCTCAACACAAAGCATCGACTTATACCTTTTGTCTGCATGGGTTCTTCCTGCACATTGTTGTTTTGGTTCCAGGTTCTATCATCTGCAGTCCCTTTTGTCATCAGTCCTATAGTATCTGGTAATTTTAAACTCTCTCACGTTCAAGTACTGACTAGGTATAAGTACACTACTGGGGAGCCAGAGTGGGCGTAATGAGAATGCATTTCCATTGTACAACAGAAGAAATAATGACTGAAATGAAAAAGGTACAGAGAATGAATGCTGAGATATAAGAAAGTTAAACCTCCTTAAAAACATTTACATTTTGATGGTCATCGGAGAGTCTCAAAGTTACTGAATTGATGATTGATTTACCATTATCTGCTTCATCCTCTAAAAACCTATGTCATCCTTAACTTTGTACCTGGCCATTGCAGTGGAACTAGAATTTAACTCACTTTCCAGTGATTGGATGGCAGGGACATCCTATGCTCTAGGCAAGCTCCCACACTCTGCTATCCATGGAATCAAAACAAATACACCCCTTCTTTAACCTAACCTCTGGGCTCCGCTTGGTGCCTGTGAGAAGTTCTCATGATGAATCCACAATGCCTCATTTTTCTTCTTCATCCAACTGACATTTGGTCTTATTCCAGGCAGCTGAATAAGACCAAGGTATGGGACAAGAAAAAGCACACTTAAGGAGAACAGAGGGTGTCTTTAGATTGTCACAATCTGTACAGTATGAGAAATAAATCAAAGGTTGGATAGCAGGTATGAATGACCAAACACAACATGTCCTTCAGTACTAGTGGATTTGTAAATTCAGGACAAGGGGGGGGGGCAACCCTTTTCAGGTAACTAACCCACAAACAGCCCTGTTCCCTTTCCCCTTTCTCCCCCAACACCCACCCCACCCCACCTCTGCTTCCCTCTCCCACTCTCGTCCCCTGAACCCTGGCTGACCTTGCACCAGTTTCTCCCCCTGCCTCCTCCTTCACCATCCTTTTCCATGGCTACACAATTTACAACTTTTCTATCCCCAACCTTAACAATTCACAGGTCTTTATCCTTTTTGGGCTCACACCTGTCTTTTTTCATCTTTGTCCTTTGTCCAACAACCTGCCTATCAAAAAAACCCATGCCTGTGTTTACCTGTTACCAGCCATTCTCTGCCCTGCCCCTCCTCTTTTCCAGTTTCCTTTCCCACTCCCCTCCCCACACACCCGCTTTCAATCAGTCAGCAGAAGGGTTCCGACCTGAAACGTCACGTATCCATGTTGTCCAGAGATACTGCTTTACCTGAAGAGTTACTCCAGCATTTTGTGTCTTTCTTTGGTACAAACTAGCATCTACAGTTCCTTGTTATCACTGGGATAAATGTCTAGGCAATTATAATTTACTAGACCAAGTGGACCCGTTGGGCCCATTCCTCATAGAGGGGGGACAGGGAAGGGGAGAGGGTGTGATTGAGTGAGCCCTGGACCCAAAGCCTCTCCTGTATTGTAGCACCCTCAACCCCCCCACTCAATCTCCCATATCCCCTCCTTCTCCCCCCACTCCCACTCCATCCCCCCTACCCACCCCCACTTGCCCCATCCCTGCCCCCACCCCCACTTTCCCACTTTCCCCTCCCCTACCCCCACTCCCCCTGGCCCTGCCTCCACCCCAATTTCCCCCTCCCCACCCCTATTCCACCCCCCCCCCCCCCATAATTGTCGAGAAGTGTTGATCTCAGCAATCGTCAGCAAAACAAACAAATCTCTCATTGCTTCGGGGAGTCTTGTCCGTTCAGCATCTTCCATCGTCTGTTGCCAATGGTCGTCAGTTTGCAACAAACCTCTTTCTATGCAGACGTCTTTGAAGGAAGGAAGAATATGTCCGTCATGTGTTCTCGATGAATCGAAGGATATTGGCCCTTTTACGTGATGGAGAAGCAGTCTCAAGTAGTAGAGGTCACATCTCAAGTAGTAGAGGTGAATCGGACAGTGCCCTAGCTTATGAAAGGACTATTCAGAATCCTGATAACAGATGGGGATCTGCCCAAAAAGAGCAGGGAGAAGAAGGAATGACCAGGGTGAGACAAGTCTCTGATTACGTTGGCTGCTTTTCCGAGGTTGCGTGAAGTGCACATGGAGTCAGAGGCGGAAAGCCTGGTTTGCGTGACGGACTGGGCTATATCCCCACCTCACTGCAATTTCTTGCAGACTTGGATAGTTCCCAAACCAGTAAAACCTTTTAATGGCATTGCTAACAGTAAATAGTGTAATAACAAGTAACTGTTATTACAATGCTGATTTACCAAAGAAAGATTTTTTTTAAATGCTGAAGTAACCCAGTGAGTCAAGCATCTCAAGAGAATATGGATAGGTGACTTTTCAGATCAACACCCTCATGCAGTAAATAGTGTGGATAGAAACAGAAAATTGAGAAACGGCATTAACAAATTGGGAGTGATGAAAACGATGACAATGGAGTTCAGCATTGAATGTGGAGTCATCCATTTTGGATTCTAATTAAACACCACAGATTTTTTTTCCAAGAAGACAAGAACTGTGAATGAGCAAGAATCTAACTGAAGAACCCTTTGTGGAAAGGCAAAATATATAAAAAGGGCAAATGGATTTTTGCCATAACATCAACTCTAAAGTTAATGCGTGCACTCTCTTCTAGATTATTCTGTTCAGTGCCAGTAAATAAACCAGGAAGGAAATATGACCTTGGAATGGCATAAAATGCTAATTAGCAACGATGATTTGGGACTATAGTGGGTAGTTGTGTCGGCTAGGCCTGTATTCCTGAAACTTTAGATATTATCTATATTCAGTATTAAAACTGACTGAAGAACTAACAAAGAGAAGCTATCTGCTCTGTCATGGAGAGCAAAGAATATTGGACGTATCTTTTAAACGCGTTTCATCTGTCTGTGGATGATGTCAGTAAGCACTTGTTTCTCTTTATGACAGTGGAAATGTGCAGTTGTCTGCAATGAGAACAACGGAGGTTTTGTCAGTTGTCAGTGAAATTAAGATTTTTGTTAAAAGTAATGAATTTAAGAAATATAGAAAGAGTTAAAGCACAAGGCTAGGTGATAACAAGGGAAGGGGTAGAATGAAATAAAGGAAAAACATAAAACCAGAAACATTTGAACAGACATTTATACTAAAAGTTAAAATTTGGTTTGCGTTTAATTTTGATTTTTAAAAATATATTTAAATTATATTTTTTGCGAACTATTGAACTTTGAATAACTGAAAAGGCTTTTTTTTAAATACCACTCTTATAAGATTACACTTATGATTGTTTATACTTTTAGTATTGTTATAAAGGTTTAATCTAATACCACCAAACCCTCCCAAAGTGTGGCAAATATCAGGTGGTGTCTCAAGGGAGCATTTTCATCAGTTTGCATCAGTACTTTTTTAAACAAACCAAATCTCAGAACATTGCTCAATCCCAACAGAAATAATTTTGAAAAACTGCCCAATGCTACAAAAGTATAGATGAACAGGTGCCCACGAATGCGAATACATAATTTCTGCAAAGAACACATGTAGCACAAAAAAACTAGCCAATCAGTCCTGATGAGGTGCCACAGATGCTGAATTCTCTCTAAATTGCATAACCCAGTCTCTTGTGACTCCAACTGGCCACTACATTTTAAGTTCGTGAACAGAATTCAGCACTTGCAAAATTTAACTTGGAGTAAATGAAACGATATAGGGTTAGTGAGGGCGAGTTGTAAAGAGATATCATGGCTGATCTATCATTGAATTGTAGAGTAGGCAGGAGATGCCAAATTATTATTTTTTAATTGTTCTGTACATACAAGTGTTCGGGCCTCCAATGAGAACAAGATGCAATTTATCTTACATCCTCCGCACTCTCCTGCCTAAGTACAGGCAAGGTTAAAAGAAAAACAAAAAGAGTGACAAACACAGGGAACTGCAGATGTTGGAAATTTTGAGTTGAGCTTAAAAGTGCTGGATGAACTATGTGGTTTAGGCAGCATCTTTGGAGGGAATTCCTTCCCAACTTCCCACTGAGTTGCCCCAGCACTTTTGTGTTGAATTCAAGGTAAAACAAACGCCACCCTTACCTTGAGCTGGAATATAGCGTTTGCCCGAGGAGAGGATAGGGGAAAGACGTCCCTGTTCACGCCATGCACTTAAACGTGAATGTCCCACTTTCCCCACCCACCCACAGCAAGGTCTCTACTCACCAACCCGCCATCAGTAAAGGAGGTCCGGTGGGGGGAAGGAAAGCAAGATAGAGAGAGAGAGACTGAGAAACGAATGGGAGGAGGAAAAAGGCACCAGAGGCGTTACAGATGCGTGATGGAAACTTCGCTTTATTTTGTGTAGGGGGTTTTGGGGGGGGGGGGTTTGTTACTTTTAAAGATAATGCCGACCAGTTGCGCGGCCTATGGATGCACGGTCGTGTACAACAAGTACACCAGCTTCCACAGGTAGGGGAGGGGAGGGGATGGAGGGAGGGGCGAGACGGGACGGCCTCAGGGGATGGGATGGGAAAGGGAGATGAGAGGAAAGCTCCTCGGGTGTTAACCCGGAGCCTGTGGCCTACAGCGCCGTTGCCATGGGTGCAGCAGCTGCCGGCGGGTCCCCTCCCCTCCCCTCCCCATGGGCTTGGGCAGTGTAGAGACGCCTACCTGCGGGCGAATAATGGATGAAGAGAAGAACACATGTGTGTGAGGAGAACGGAGCGTTTTGAGGGCGGCGAGCATTTCCATTGGGGACTGGGGACTGGGGACTGGGGACTGGGGACTGGGGACTGGATGCAGCAGCAGCAGCAGCAGCAGCAGCAGCAGCAGCACCATGGCGCTGCGCCACGCCACACTGGCGATCGTACAGTGTACAGGTGCTATAGATGTGCTTCTTCTTCTTGCGTTTCAGCCAGCAGTAATAATGTAACGCCCTCCAGGCGCTACAGCCAGTGCAATGTGCTGTTGTCGAAGGCCGTGAGGTCTACCCCTTCACCAGGGGGACGGAGGACAGTGCAGTCGAAAATGACGTGCTGCGCTGTTTGCTGGTCTGCTCCACACATGCAGACTGCTGATGAAGAGGAGGGGGGGAAGAGGAGGGGGGGAAGAGGAGGGGGGGAAGAGTGGGGGGGGAAGAGGAGGGGGAAGAGTGGGGGGGGAAGAGGAGGGGGGAAGAGGAGGGGGAAGAGGATTGGGGAAGAAGAGGGGGGGAAGAGGGGGGGAAGAGGGGGGTAGAGGGGGGGAAGAGGAGGGGGAAGAGGAGGGGGGAAGAGGAGGTGGGGAAGAGGAGGGGGAAGAGGAGGGTGGGAAGAGGAGGGGGAAGAGGAGGGGGAAGAGGAGGGGGAGAGGAGGGGGGGTTGAAGCGCTGCGTGAATGTGGGAGGGGTTTGGTCACAGCTGGTCCGCTTGGTCTAATTAGTCTGACCTTTAACTGCTTGGCGGTGGCTCTGGGACTGAGCGGTGAAGGAGACGCCCGTGGCTGAGAGTGGCAGCAGCAGCGATGCTGCTGAGCGGGAGCTGAAGGCTCGTCGGCGACGGCAGCGATGGAGACGACTGGGGTTTAGAGTGGCAGCAGGAGCAGCGGCAGCCATGATGGAGCCGCCCTAGGTTTAGAGCGGCAGCAGGAGCAGCGACGGCGATGTGATGGCTCAGCAGAGATGGTGAGTGGAGCGGTGGCCATGAAGGAGACGCCCGTGGTTTGGAGCGGCGGCAGCAGTGATGGCGGGGGCTCCGGGTCGGAGCGGTGGCCATGATGGAGACGCCCATGGTTTGGAGCGGCAGCAGCGGTGATGGCGGGGCGGGGCAGGGACTCCGGGGCGGAGCGGCGGCCATGATGGAGACTCCCGGGGTTTGGAGCGGCGGCGGTGACCCTCCTCCCACTTGGGCCGCGGAACCAAACGGGCATCTGGTGGGAAGTGGGAGCTGAACGAAAATGATGACCCTACCCCCAACTGCGCACGCGGAGTCACCCGTCGGCCATCTTACGTAAGTGTAGGCGCTGGTCTGGTGGCCATCCTACATGAGGACTGGCTCCAACTGCGCATGCGCTGTTTTTTTAAAACTTTAAAATATGAATAACTTTAAAAATATAACACCAATTTCAATAAAACGACCATTTTTACCATTAAAGTGACGACGGTGAATAAGGTGGGCCTAAAAATGTCACGCTATCTTGTACAGTTTTGACTGAAGTTCGGTCACAAACAAACAAACAAGCGAGAGTTTTAGTATATAGACTAGACCAAGTGGACCCGTTGGGCCCATTCCTTGTTGAGGGGGGACAGGGAAGGGGAGAGGGTACGATTGAGTGAGGCCTGGACCCAAAGCCTCTCCTGTATTGTAGCACCCTCAACCCCCCACTCAATCACCCTTATCCCCCCTTCCTCCCCCATTGACCCATTCCATCCCCTGCCCCCACCCCCACTTTCCCCTTCCCTACCCCCATTCCCCCGGCCCTGCCTCCACCCCCATTTCCCCCTCCCCACCCCTATTCCCCACCTCCCTCCCCTCCCCTACCCCCACTCTCCCTACCCGCACTCCATTCTTCCCTCCTCCCCACCCCCACTCTTCCCTTAGTTAAAGGTCCGTGGGGGGGCGAGCGCATTAGTTAAAGGTCCGGGGGGGGTGGGCGCATCAGTTAAACATCCGGGGGGGGGGGGGGAAGCGCATCAGTTAAAGATTCGGGGGGGTGGGGAGGGAGCGCATTAGTTAAAGGTCCGGGGGGGAAGGGAGCGCATTAGTTAAAGGTCGGGGGGTGGGGGAAGCGCATTAGTTAAAGGTCCGGGCGGTGGGGAGGGAGCGCATTAGTTAAAGGTCCGGGGGGGACGGGGACGCATCAGTTAAGGGTCGGGGGGGGGGGGGCGAGAGCGAACTGATCTGTTGAAGACGTGCGGGTCGTATTGCATTGTGACGTCACACGCTGAACACCGTCATCTCACAGGCGCAAGGGTGCCATTGTGACATCACACGCTGAAGACCTTCAGGAAATGGGTTAGAAAGGAAAATGTTAAACTTTAAAATCCTCTCTAGCTTTAAATATATAGCTTCAATTTGAATGAGAGTGGTTTTAATATATGGCCAGGATAATGGTGAGTATGGTGGTGCAAAAACTGTACCGTTTTGGCTGTGCGAGCGACAAAAGATATGCTGCACACATACACACATACACACGGACACACATACACACATACACACGGACACAGAGTTTTAGAGATAGATAGATAGATAGATAGATAGATAGATAGATAGATAGATAGATAGATAGATAGATAGATAGATAGATAGATAGATAGATAGATAGATAGATAGATAGATAGATAGATAGATAGATAGATAGATAGATAGATAGATAGATAGATAGATAGATAGATAGATAGATAGATAGATAGATAGATAGATAGATAGATAGATAGATAGATAGATAGATAGATAGATAGATAGATAGATAGATAAATAGATAGATATTATGTTTGAACATATGAATACTCTTGAATTAAATAACTTTTTAACTGCTATCAAATGACATTGTTGGATTATTTGGATATTTTATATGGATTGCTACCGAAATTCAATCATTAATGATTGACAAAAGGGGTTACATTTTGTAATTTTGTGGGTCAATTTTTGTTTTATTGAGCTGAATGAAGCTCCATGTGCATTAAGTATAGATACGGATTGAAACAAACTCAAATAATGTTTTGTTGTATTCCTTCTGACTTTGATTGTTGCAATCTACAAACAGATGCTACTAGTAAGTGTCTAAATGAGATAATTAATGATGCTTGCCTCATGGATTCATTTGCCTCATGGATTCATTTGACTCCATTAACAGCACACTGCCTGGATTTGCTGTTTAATCCCAGTAGATTCATTTTTTCCCTCGCAAATTTAATATGTTTCTTCTACCATTTAAATCTGTTACTCATCTCATTACACTACAACAAACCACTTTAAGATTTTAAATTTCTGGAACTGATTTTATAACGTTTTATCACATTTGAAGGTATAAGTTTAATGTGATTGTGTTTCAATTTTAATTCAATTTTTAAAAAACAGTAGACATATATTTAAGACTTCAATTCCTGTCTCAAATTATTTTGCTACGACCAAAATCCTTTGAGATGATATAGAAAACTTGTGATAGTATAGCAACGATCATGTTACACGTAATTGGCTGAAGAAGGGACTCGACCCGAAACGTCACCCATTCCTTCTCTCCAGAGAGGCTGCCTGTTCCATTGAGTTACTCCAGCATTTTGTGCCTTCCTTTGAGATGGTGTTTAACATTAATGCTGCAGCCGTACAACTTCAGTGAGCCAAGTTTAATCCTGGCCTATCATGCTATCTATGTGGAGTTTGCATGTTCTCTGTGTGATTGTGTGGATTTTTTCTGGGTACTCAGATTTCCTTCAATATCCTAAAGATGCACTAGTTGGTAGGTTATTTGGCTACTTGTAACCATGTAAAGGCAGGAGAATTGGGGGGAGATTCAATGATACTCAGCAGTATTCAATTAATAAAGCAATTCGAGATCAGTGGCAGAACGACTTTGACAACTTTAAGGCTTGGTTAGGACCAATCATTGTCCATTTCCAAAACTAAAATTTTAAGCAGCTCATATCAATTTATTCAACAGGATTATCTTTGCCAAATCCCTTTCGCTATCTGGAAAGTTTGAGGAAGTGGTGGTTGTCACCATTGGCCATAAATGTACAAACCTTTGGACAAGGTACACTAAATCTATGGCCACAAGAAACATACACACAGAGAAAATAGGTGCAGGAGTAGGCCCTTCGAGCAAGCACTGCCATTCAATATGATCATGGCTGATCATCCTGAATCAGTTCCTGCCTTCTCCCCATATCCCTTGATTCCATTAGGCCTAAGAGCTTTATCTATCTCTCTCTTGATTATCTAACTCTCTCATCAGAACAAGTTTAAGGCTGGGTAGCCTATAACCAGAATATCAGGCATTGACCTTTTCTTGAAGCTACACAAGAACTCTCATATGGCTACAAAAGTACCCATTTCTTGACTTCCCATAACCTTTCCTTTATTTATTTTATTGAGAGCAGTTTAGGTTACAAGAAGATTGAAACCATCCATGATAAATCAATCTGTTGGGATGGTCCACAGTTCATGACATTATTATTCTCTCTTCAACATAAGTACACCCTGGCTGCAGTTTTCATCATGCATAAATATAGAGCAACAATTTGCTAAGAGTACCTCCCAACCTTCCAATCTCACAATTTATACCACTCCGATCAATAGCATCAGAGACACATCTGTAAGTTACCATCCAAGTCATTTCTCATCTCAACTGGAAAATATTTTGTAATGTCTTCTTTGTAATTGCGTCAAAATGCTACAAACCTTACAAAAGGCAACAGGAATACCTTCACCATTCAGAGTTTAGTTTAGTTTAGGGATACAGTGTGGAAGCAGGCCCTTCAGCCCACCAAGTCCATGCCGACCCATACACTAGATCTGTGTTATCTCACTTTCCATCCTACACACTAGGGGAAATTAGCCGACACACTAGCCAATTAGCCGACAAGCCTGCACGTCTTTGGAATGTAGGAGGAAACCAGAGCTCCAGGAGAATGTAGGAGGAAACCAGAGCTCCAGGAGAAAACCCACATGGTCACAGGATAGTGTATGAACTCTGCACGGACAGCACTCATAGCCAGAAACGAACCCAGGTATCTGGTGCTGTGAGGCAGAAGCTCTACTGCTGCACCACTGTGGATGATTGAAGGCTCACTATCACTCCATTCAGAGTAATAAAGGGTGGGCACTAAATGCTGGCCTTGCCAGTGATGTCCAGATCCTATGTATGAGTGAAATAAAAGTCAATTAGAATGATTTATGATTCTTCTCCACCTTTTTCACATCCTTTCCTCATTAATTTGCTTTTGCTCGTAGCTTTCATAATCCTCTGGCTCCAGATTTCAGTACCACAAAGCAAGACTTTGGTCTTGGCAGGATGCATTATGTTACTACCTTTTCATATTGTTGCAAATCACAAAATTCTGCCAATGCTAGTTTTAGTCTTTGGTTTTATCTCCACTAAACAGTTGTTGTTTGTCTATTTGAAAATACTGCCCAACCAATTGAATTCTGTCACATTTCCTTACTGTTTGCTTTGCATAAAAAAACAGTGTTTCTCTGTGACACCTTCGCAAAATACCATTGTTTGGATCTTCTTTGCGCCGGTGCCCAATTTTTGTTTTACTGGCATCACAGCCCTGTCTTTTAACTCCTGCTTATCCTTCCCTGTCTGGCATCACAGCCCTGTCTTTTAACTCCTGTTCATCCGTCCCTGTCTTCCATACAAAATCAATGCTATCAACCAATGCAAGGTTGTGAACAATTCAGTCTTTCACTCCCTCCTTGGCACTGTTTAAGTGCATCAGTCGTGATCTTTCCAAATATAAGTCAAACAGATGGAAAGAAAGTAAAAAGCCCTGTCTGCATCCTACTTGTGTATAAAACTCATCTGCTGAAACTCAAATCACCAAAAGCCTGATTGTATAATTGTTTTAATAAGCTCTTTGTTTTCATTAAAGTACCATATGACCTTAAAACTGCCACCTTTGTTTAGGATTTCTAAGCCAATTCAAAGTTGGATTGGGGAAAAAAAAACATTCACATTAATTTTGTCAGTCATCTGCTTCCATTTTCAAGTTGATAACCTGTTCATGTTCAGTAGTTCCTGATTCAAATTGGCTCACTCATCTTCAATGCAGGTGGGAAGCATATTTCCAGCCTTCAAAATGTATCAGTCAGCAAGTCTTACTTTGGTATTGATCGAGAGTTTGTTTTTGGTCTTGTTATTTTATTATTGTCAGTGTTATTTTTCTTTCTTTTGGAATAGTTACGCTGAGTTAGTCAGATTGCTTTTAGTTAACCCTCAAAACATTTCCATAGCACTGCATCATTCTGATAAAACTGCTGAGTACCTTAACATTTTTTACTATATTGAAGGTGCAACACAAATGTAAGTCATTGTTGCATACTAGAATACAAGAATTGTGCATTAAGTTCATTGGCAGAAGTTCTCTTTGTATTTCATGTTCTGAGTATGTATAATGTAATTACATTCCTAGGATATCAGTGATAAGATACACATACAGGGCAGTTTACTTCACTGATGGCACATTTTATTTAGCTTCATGTCAATTTTGACTTTTCTCCTTTTCAAATTTATTTGAAGAAAGAAGAGTACTAATTCTAAAGTGTTGGCTTAGGTACATTTCATATTGGGTGGCATTGAATAAGGTACTTGTTCCTGCAATTGTACGTGTGCATGAAAAGCAGAAATTAAGTATATCTGACGGTATGGATTAAACCCTCTGCCGTTCACGAGATGATGTATCAAAATAAAGGTGCTTCACTCAGGGCCGTCTTAACGCATGGGCCTGATGGGCACTTGCCCAGTGGCCCACGAGCATAGGGGCCTCATGCTGATCTGTGTATGTTAAGTGACTTGCAATAAATAAATACTACTTTAAAAATGTAGGTTCAATAAGTGCTTTTTTCGCAACATTTTCGGTCACTAAGTGCTTCACACAGCGATCTGAGAGTGCTTTTCGCAACAATGTAGCACCCTAAGTCCATCGCAAAGTGCTTTTTGGTAAGTGCTTTTTGCCGGCACGACAGGGGGGGGGGCTGGTAGGGAAAGGGGGGTGGGGGAGAGTAACGGTAGGGGCCCCAGTACACTGCTTTGCCCGGGGGCCCATAATGCTGTAAAAACGGCCCAGGCTTCACTATGTAAGGTAAGAATAAAAATTGAATAAGAACTCAAAGAGGAATAGAGAATTATACCCTTTGCATTGGCCAATGACAATTAGCATTTTGAATTAATCAGTCTTTATTGGCAAGGAAAGTTACAATAAAAACTGCATGAAAAGTAGCTGGGCTTGAACCTCCATCTTGTGCTGAAATACTCGTTGTCACCTATCTCCCAGTCAACAATGGCATCTTGTGTGCCCCACATTTCCTTGATTATCGTTGCTTTTCGCATATCTTCCATTTATTTCTTCTAAGTACCGTCTGTATCTCTCAACCCGAAATGTCACCTTTTCAATTTTCTCCAGAGATGCTGCCTGACCCGCTGAGTTACTCCAGCATTTTGTGCCCGTCTTCTGCTGAAAACATATTTTTCCACTAGTTTGCTGGAAACATGATCCAATGCCGTAAGGTAAACCGTGCATCTGCGACTTGACTAACCAGAGTGATTGAGCATATCCGTAACAAATCTGACTGAAGGACAGAACAGGAACTGTGAAAGATTATAATGTAGACCATGAGTTTAATGTCAAACCGAGAGCAGAGCAATAATAGAGAAAGGGTAAGAAAGTTTAGATTAGGAGAGTGAGAAAAAAGAAGCAGGGGAACAGTTAAAATAAACAAAAAGACTGACTGGATAGGGACAGTGTGGGAAGGTTTCATCGAGGAAATAATGTCAATGGTATTGGTGCGATTATGCACAATAAACTCTTGGATAGTGGGAGCTCATCAAACAATGGGTGTTGTGGAGAAAGGGAGAAACAATGAAATCTGTTCCACCAGCTAAGTCCTGTGAAGGGAGGAACTGCAGATGCTGGTTTATACTGAAGATAGACACAAAATGCTGGAGTCACTCAGTGGGACAGGCGGCATCTCTGGAGAGAAGGAATGGGTGACGTTTTGGGTCGAGACCCTTCTTCAGTCTGACGATGGTTCTCGACTCAAAATGTCACATTCCTTCTATCCAGGAATTCTGCCTGGCCCGCTGAGTTACTCCAGCATTTTGTGTCTAGCTAAGTCCACAAGGTGAGCATTCAGTGGGAAGAGTTTGATGGGAATGAGATAATAAAGTTTGGTCTTCGGCTGTTTGCTGGGGGAAGGTCATGAAGAAGGTAAGATTAGGGGTGCTGATCAAAGGAGGCTGTAAAGCATCTTGAAGGGTTAATATCCAGGAATTTCTGTTGTACATGTACCTCAGTGTACTGAGTTATCTAAATAGCATTCAGTTGTTAACTATGCTGTGGATACAAACAAAGCTATTGCAGTCAAACCCAGTCTCATCACTACCAGCAGTGAATAACATTTTAAGATGTTCCCCCACCCCACCTACAATCAGTCTGAACAACGGTCCCGATCCAAAATGTCACCTATCCATTTTCTCCAGAGATGCTGCCTGACCCGTTAAGTTACCACAGTTTTTTGTGTCTATCTATAATGGTGACAATGTGGCTCTTTTCACCAAATCAAACGTCCATCTAATCTACAGATCACATTAAGTTTCTGGTCAATGGTTACATCCAGAATGTTGATCGAAAGAAATTTGGTGATGGTGCCTAATGTTTAAGGGAATTGACTGGACCCTCCATTGTTGCTAATGGACATTGCCTTACACTTATCTGATAGTCTAAATCTGGAGGGGGTGGTATTGGGGTGGGGCAAATGGGATATTAGAGACATCCTCTCTATACCCTCCCAGCAGCTTTACAAACTTCCTTGGTCTTCTTTTCAGTTCTAATGGGGTGTCTCTGGCTCTTGTTTCCCTCCTCATAGATGCAGCCTGCCCTGCTGAGGATTTGTAGTGTTTTTGCATTCAGTTTGCTCTGTTTTAGATCTCCAGCATTTTCATTTTTTCGATTCTGGATCCAATCCATTTTGCAGAGTGATAAAATCATAGTACGTACTAGAGGGTTCCCTAACCATGAAGTTGGGATTTCTTCTCAGGAAAAGCTACACTGTTGTCATTCCTACCAATACTACACGAGAGGTGGATTAATGAAACACGGTCAAATGCTGCTCCCGCCACTGGCTCAACCAGGTCATCTCAATGATCAGTGGTGTAGAATAGTCACTTTTAGGTTTTTTAGTTTAGTTTAGAGATACAGCTCAGAAACAGGCCCTGAGGCCCACCAATCAGCGATCCCTGTACAATAACATTATCTACACACACTTAGGACATTTTATATTTGTACCAAGCCACTTAACCTGTATGTCTTTGGTGTGGGAGGAAACCGAAGATATCGGAGAAAACCCATGTGGTCATGGGAGAACGTACAAACTCCGTACAGGCAGCACCCGTAGTCGGGATCGAACCCAGGTCTCTGGCGCTGTAAGCGCTGTAAGGCAGCGACTCAACTGCTGCGCCACGGTGCCGCCTACTTCCTCAACAAAACAAAAATGTTCATTATGGCCTTCAAACCCCATGATGTCCCATATTAATGGAAAGACAATGAAGTGTATTTTGAAGTGTGATCATGGGTGCACCCTGGTAATCCCAAACGTCTATGAGGTGTACAGCCAATCAGATCAAAGAATTAGTGGAAGACTGCAATCCACGTCAACCTCAGAACTCTATCTAATGTTTCTGAAATAAATTATCAAAGAATGTATTCTTGTGAACATGACACTAGGTACCTGCTAACACAAGCAGGAACTGTTAGCTGAATGATGTTTTGTGATATTCCCTGTGATAGCCTGAAGAGGCCCAGAGGCAAAGAAGCTCAGGATAGCAATGACAAATGTGAAAAGTAGCATCATGGGATTGTTAGTAATCTAGAGACTGAGACAAATTATCTCAGGAGATGGATTCAAAATCCGGCTGCAGCAGTTGTGGAATTTAATTTCAACTAATGAAAATTAAATTTGAATTAATGGTTAATGCATGATTCAAGATTCAAGATGGATTTATTGTCACATGTATCATAAGGTACAGTGAAATCCGAGTTACCATATGGCCACACCAAGTGAAAAGCAGTAAAACACACAAACATATAAAACAAAATGTAACATAAACATCCACCGCAGTGGCTCCCCACATTCCTCACTGTGATGGAAGGCAATAAACTCCAATGTCTTCCTCTTTCTTCTCTGCGGTCGGGGCTGTCGAACCATCCATCGTCAGGACAATCAAAGCTCCCGCAGCCGCCGACCCGAGCCCCTCGCGACGGGGTGATGATTCTCCCTCGTCGGGACGGTTGAAACTCACCAGGGCTTGGAGCCCCGACTCAGTCTCTAACCAGGGACCACGATATTTAAATCGGGCTCCAAGATGTTAAAGTTCACAAGGCTGTGGTTGGAGCTCTCCACAGTCGATCCCCGGCATGGGGATCACAGCTCCACGATGGTAAGTCCACGCCATGCCTGCGTTGAAGCGCCAGGTCGGTCGGTCTCCATGGAAGGCCGCGCCGCTCCACGATGTTAGGCCGCAATGGGGAACGGAGATACGACACGGAAAAAATCGCATCTCCTTCGAGGTTAGAGATTGAAAAAAAGTTTCCCCCAAACCCCCCCCCCCTCCCTGCCCCCCACCCGTCCACACACAAAACAAATCAAGAAGCACTGAAATATTCTTTTAACACATACTGAAAATAACAAAACAGAAAGAAAAGACAGACAGACCGTTGGCTAGGCAGCCATCGTCAGCGTCCCCTGCTGTAAACGACTGGACTGTTGTTAAACCCATTTACTTCAATAATGACCTTTTGGAAAGGGAGCCTGCCATTTTGCCTGGTTGGGGCTCTGTGTCATCCTCCGTCCATAGCGACGTGCCTGACTTTGAGCGGCCTGCTGATAATGCAGGTAAGGCTGACCAATTTAAGATGACCTGCAAACATTAAAAAATGGCACTCAAATTCATCAAAGACCCACATTCCCTGACCAGGCTTTCATTTTGCTTCTGCCAACAGGAAAAGGGTACAGGAGCCAGAAGACCATGACCACCAGGTTCAAGAAACACCTTCTTCCCAGCATCCATCAAGCTCATGAACACTAACAACACTAACCACAGCATCAATTAACTTCAATGGACTATGTCTTTGTTTGCACTATGGACTTCTGTTTTTGCACTACAGTGGTTACATGGTGTTGTGGTTTTATTTTTTTGTATTTTTGATTATTGTATATTATCTGTGTGCGGGTATTTGTGGGTCTGTTAAGCTGCGGCAAGTGAGAATCTCATTGTTCTATTGTTGGCACAGACAACAATTGTGCATTCTTGACTCTTGTCCATATCTTTTGAATGAATTTTTAAAATGTAGATTTTGTGCCAGGTGCCCAGCTAGATAAGTCTATCTGAGGGAGCATTGCCTTTCTGTAGATATTTGTAGTTATGTGCTTCTTAGCCTATCTGTTCTTCTGGCAGGGTGAAGATTTCTGAGCCTGCCTTCTTCCATTTGATTTCTCTGCAGCTTTAATCCGCTTGCTACCGTTTCCTGCTGTTTCTTTCTCCACTTGCCAGGGTTGGATGATTTCCGTCAGGACCACTGGAGGTGTTGCTTCCTCTTCTGGCAGTCTGGCTTGCCTGGTCTGCCCAGTGAGACCCAAGGATGTGGGAACTCTGAGTTTGGCAAGTCTCTGCCTTGGTCCTGCTTCTCTTCTATTGAGATCTTATTAATCTGCAGACATCACATCACAAGGCCACAACTGACCCTGTCTTGGCTAACTACCTAAATTTCTGACTGCCGCTGAAGGTAAGGTAGACGTGTGTCCAACATCCCCGATTAATGGCTCTGAAACACTAATTCATTCATTTGGGGGAGCGAACATTTTGTGTCAGGCATGCAAATAATACTCTGAATTAATAAACATCAGTATAAAAACTTCAATAGAATTCATATTGTCGGTTATTTCTTGAAAGAGGCAAAATAAATGTTGCAATATTTGCTCTTCTCTATCTGTAAGAATCATCTCTTAAGGATTTATAGCAGCTTATTCCCAGTCTTCGCTGCCATTCTGCACAGGGACTTTTCAGTTGGCATCAAAGAAATAGGATGAACATTTGGTTTACATTTTTGGCTCAGTAAATCCAATATGGTGGCAGGTTGCAAACTTGTCACATGTGCATCTGAATTACCATATGGGGCAAGGTGCTTATGCACAGAAATGACATGCAGTGTCACACATGGCAATTAATAGAGGAACAGATCTCAGGAAGTTAGTCAAAACTGCTATGATCCACAAGTTTAATGCTTGTGCAGGCAATAGAGATTGCTAATATTTCCAGATGGGAAAGAGATTAACCAGCAAGTCTGAATGACTGACATTGTCTCTTAAAAATCTTATTTCCTGGCCCTTTGTTAAACAAAACAGGAGTAAGCTTGCTCTTTGTTTTGTTTTACTGCAGTTGTTCCCTTGTTTACATTTGTTGAATTAAACCTATTTAAATTGTGTTGCATAGTACATTCACTCTTGAGGCATATTCTTAATAATCAGAAATACCCGAAGGTCAATGATTAATTTCATTTTATAAAATTGTTGAGCAGGATTGCAACTGGAAATCTCGTATGTGACAAGTTTTCTGGCCCCAGATGGCAGTTGTTCCTCTGAAGCATGTACTCCATTCTGAACAGGTCACCAGGGTGCTCACCTCAGCCCTGGGTCTCAGCAGACTGCTGGTGGAGGTTCAGGTAGGGGTGGGCTCAGGCGGAAGGATGCCTTCTCTTTGTTGCATGAAAACTTTTTTTTAAGTTAAAACATTATTTTTAATAAAACTTTGAACAGTAGTTAAGATTGGTGCCTTTCAACATAGAAAATGATATGATTATTCAGGTTCTCTTCTAATCCTTTGGTTGTATAATTGACCAGGTCATCTGATAGATTGCACACTCTATGTCATAGATAGACACAAAACGCTGGAGTAACTCAGCAGGACAGGCAGCATCTCTGGAGAGAATAGACAATAGACAATAGACAATAGGTGCAGGAGTAGGCCATTCAGCCCTTCGAGCCAGCACCACCATTCAACATGATCATGGCTGATCATTCTCAATCAGTACCCCATTCCTGCCTTCTCCCCTGACTCCGCTATCCTTAAGAGCTCTATCTAGCTCTCTCTTGAAAGCATCCAGAGAATTGGCCTCCACTGCCTTCTGACGCAGAGAATTCCACAGATTTACAACTCTCTGACTGAAAAAGTTTTTCCTCATCTCCGTTCTAAATGGCCTACCCCTTATTCTTAAACTGTGGCCCCTAATGGGTGATGTTTCGGGTCGAGACCCTTCTTCAGTCTGAAAACGTCACTCCAGAGATGCTGCCTGTCCCGCTGAGTTACTCCAACATTTTGTGTCTATCTTTGATTTAAACCAGCATCTGTAGTTCTTTCGTACACTTTATGTCTTTAGGTTTATTTGTATCAATGAAATATTTCCTTTGCTTTTTTTTTGCCTTTAACATGAAAATCAACTCAGATGAAAAGAACAGGAGAACAGAATCATTATTTAATTTGCCCTTCCTCTTTCACAATTGTCACTTGAGGTATGGCGACTACAGATTATAAATGGCACATTCAAATATCATTGTCAAAATCCTGCATGACATCATAATGATTGATTCAGAAAATAAAGCTTCCAGTGTTATTTCATGTACTTATTCTCAGATAAGCTTGTGTCTACTTCTAATAATGCTTGTCTCACAATGTGCTCGGGCTATTTTCTGGTTACATGATTCCAAGCATGAGATGAGATGTGTATTCATTCGGAATGAGTATTCACTGTGGGAACAGGAAGGAAGGCTCGGGCACTCGGGAGATAGTCAACTAAAGAAAGACATAGGAGGTGATTCAAAGCCGCGTAGTTCCATCGTGATTTCACATCACATATTGTCAGCAAGTTGCATGCACATTTTGAATAACTCAGCGATCTGAAGGGCACAATTTCAGCATCGCCGATGAAGAGCCCTGAAGAGCAGGCAGGTGATAAAACCCAGGCATTCCAGGAAATAGGTACAGAGCTAGCTTTTGTTGGGTTCATCCAAACCTCTCTACCCTGAGTACATTAAAGTTTATCTTTTGAATGGCCTGCATTGGTTTTATCAGGTCCACTGACTGCGACAGCCAATGCCTGGTTCCAGCAGTATGAACACCACATATGGTGCATATAAATTGAATAAGGGTGCCACAACACAAACATTTATGTACCAGCATCTATTTCATGTTGACCAATGTATCACCCAATGCTGGGTATACTTAAATTTTCAATTGACTGACTGCCATGACCTCCAGTGAGAACAGTTTGGCAGTCAGATGCTATCCATCCTCTTGCTATATACTGCCAGGCCATAGTCCATTCTAACGAGAATCATTGTTAAAATCTAAGCTTCCATCAGCTTCTTGTTTGTTTGCCCTTATAATAACAAAGATATTGTCGCTTATTTGGTTCTTGAATATGGTTTCTTAAATTGAAGTTGAGAGTTTCCCTGTTGTCGCACTGGCCTCATTAGGAATATGAGTAGAATTAGGCTATTCGGCCCATCAAGTCTTCTTCGCCAATCAATCATGGCTGATCTATCCCTCCCTCCTAACCCCAATCCCCTGCCTTATCCCCATAATCTCTGACACCTGTACTAATTAAGAAATGGGGGTTTCAAGAAACGGTTCATTCGCATTTCCAACAGCAGCAGAATAAATTACCAAACATTAGCATGAATTACATTTTACCTTTTTCATTCCTGATGCCTGAAATTGGTATGACATAATCCTGAATCGTTTTAAATCATTTTTAATAATTCTTAATTTGTTAACAATTATCATAACAATCTTCCAGAAACAGTTTAGGAATTGTTTTAGTATATTCCATACTTATTAGTGACAAAATATTTCTTATGTTGCACCCATTATTCAGCAACTAAAGCCAACAAAAAACATTGATTCAGCAATGAGATAGTCTGAACCTGATAATAGGAAGAAGGGTCTCGACCCGAAACGTCACCCATTCCTTCTCTCCAGAAATGCTGCCTGTCCCGTTGAGTTACCCCAGCATTTTGTGCCTATCTTCAATAGGAACAAATTATAGGAGCAGAGAGGTCCTTCTACAGTTGTACCGGGCCCTGGTGAGACCGCACCTGGAGTACTGTGTGCAGTTTTGGTCTCCAAATTTGAGGAAGGATATTCTTGCTATTGAGGGCGTGCAGCGTAGGTTCACTAGGTTGATTCCCGGAATGGCGGGACTGCCGTATGTTGAAAGGCTGGAGCAATTAGGCTTGTATACACTGGAATTTAGAAGGATGAGGGGGGATCTTATTGAAACATATAAGATAATTAGGGGATTGGACACATTAGAGGCAGGAAACATGTTCCCAATGTTGGAGGAGTCCAGAACAAGGGGCCACAGTTTAAGAATAAGGGGTAGGCCATTTAGAACGGAGATGAGGAAGAACTTTTTCAGTCAGAGAGTGGTGAAGGTGTGGAATTCTCTGCCTCAGAAGGCAGTGGAGGCCAGTTCGTTGGATGCTTTCAAGAGAGAGCTGGATAGAGCTCTTAAGGATAGCGGAGTGAGGGGGTATGGGGAGAAGGCAGGAACGGGGTACTGATTGAGAGTGATCAGCCATGATCGCATTGAATGGCGGTGCTGGCTCGAAGGGCTGAATGGCCTACTCCTGCACCTATTGTCTATTGTCTATTGTCTATCTGTTCCCCATTTTGGTCGGAAATACTGTATTGTGCTTAGGGCATGTTCAGATGTGGATAAATACAAATAGTAAGTTATGTTGTTTTGAGAAGTAAAATATATAAAAATATATATACAATACATAAGTGTTGTAACTAATAATCCTCTTGTTAATCATTTGATCTAAGAAAAGGCATGGTGGGGCAGCGGTAGAGTAGCTGCCTTACAGCTCTTGCAGCGTCGGAGATTTGGGTTCGATCCCGACTACGGGTGCTGTCTGTATGGAGTTTGTACGTTCTCCCCATGACCATGTGGGTTTTCTCCGAGATCTTCTGTTTCCTCCTAAACTCCAAAGATGTACAGGTATGTTGGTTAATTTGTTTGGTGTATGTGTAAATTGTCCTTAGTGTGCATAGGGTAGGGTTCAGGTGTGGGAATCGCTGGTCGACGTGGACTCGGTGGGCCGAAGGGCCTGTTTCCGCGCTGTATCTCTGAATAAAAATCGTTGCAAAACAGAATTTGATGATATAAATTATAGAAGTTTGAATAAAATTGTGGAATAAGAAAGGTTAAAATTAAAAGGAATACCTCTAGAAAGAACCCCCTTCCACCCCAACCTCCATTGTTTTAACAATTCATTAGCCACAGTGGATAGCAGTGAAAGGGAGCAGCTAAGAACAAGCAAAGAAGATTACTAGAAAAGTCCTCAGTAGATTTAAAGTATTTTTTCCCCACAGAAAGTATGATTACATTGCTGGCATTTAGATTTCCATTCAGAATCATGATAATTTATTATCTGTATTTATTATTTGTATTTTTTATGTTTAAATTTAAACTCACAGTTGCTTATATGTTACATGCATAATATGAATGGAATTCAAAATGTAAACAAAGAAAGGACCTTGGAAATGAATCATGAAGAGATTAATTCAAAAGCGTAGCAGCTCAACAGGCTTTGTGTTAAATAACTGCTTAAGCAGTTTTTAAATAAAAATGCAATCCTTACTTTTGGCTGTGACTAGTTTGGTTTACTAATAGATTTTAAATAGGGTTGAATGCCAGCTTTGTTTTTATGAATAATGTGACCAGAATTCATCCAAACAGTTTTTTTCTAAAACAAAATTCTAACCGAGAGATTTAAAACACATAAGCCCCCGTGAAACTCTGTTAATGTTCCAGAAAATTGCCCAATCTCAGTATTATAGAAAGGACTGTAGAGATGTCTGTAATTTTGTACCTCTCTCCACAATAGCTATTGATACAAATTTCATGAGTGGAAATGAACAGTTTGGAAGCTTCTGTATGCTGTATATATACAGTCTCCATTTTCTAAATTTCTCATCCACAAAAATGGAAACATGGTTGATGATCTGTTCAATAATATCCCGAGTGGAGATGGGGCTTTCATGAAAGCTTTGATCTGGCTCTGTCGCTAGGTTCCTTACAGAAGTCACAAGTCATAGCCAAAGGAAATATATGTTGCCAAGTTTCTATCCTATGACCCAATTGGAATATAGATGCCATAGAAAACTGGCGTATAAATCGTGGCTCAGGTCAGAAAAATGGGCACAGGTTTTACATGATGAGTTTGCAAAATAAATGTTCAGGAGACTCAGGACAAGAAATTCCTTTCTATAGACGACATTGCAGGCTACTGATAAGGCTCGGAAAGGGAATATGCATATCAACAATGGAGCTTATTCAGATAGAGTCACAGAGTGATAGAGTGTGGAAACAGGCCCTCCGGCCCAACTTGTCCAAACCAGCCAACATATCCCAGCGACACTAGTCCCACCTGCCCATGTTTGCTCCATATCTGTCCAAACCTGTCCTATCCATGTACCTGTCCAACTGTTTCTTAAATGTTGGGACAGTCCCAGCCTCAACTACATCCTCTGGCAGCTTGTTCCATACACCACCACTCTTTGTGTGAAAAAGTTACACCTCAGATTCCTATTAAATCTTTTCCCCTTCACCGTAAACCTATGCCCTCTGTTCCTCGATTCACCTTCTCTGGGCAACAGACTCTATGCATCTACCCGATCTACTGCACTGTAAGGAGTTTGTACGTTCTCCCCGTGACCTGCGTGGGTTTTCTCCGAGATCTTCGGTTTCCTCTCACACTCCAAAGACGTACAGGTATGTAGGTTAATTGGCTGGGTAAAAATGTCCCTAGTGGGTGTAGGAGTGTTAATGTACGGGGATCGCTGGGCGGCACGGACTTGGTGGGCCGAAAAGGCCTGTTTCTGGCTGTATATATATGATATGATATGATGAAGATCACCCCTCAACCTCCTGAGCTCTAAGGGATAGAGTCCCAGCCTACTTAACCTCTCCCTATAGCTCAGAACCTCTAGCTCTGGCAACATTCTCATAAATCGTCTCTATACCCTTTACAGCTTGACAACATATTTCCTATAACATGGTGCCCAGATAATACAACCTGGGGAATATATACAGTTTAGTCATTGTGAAATATAACCTCACCTACCTGGTTCTGTCCATGCAGGAGGAGATGTTATTGTTCTTAAATGTGTGACATATGCTACAGTAGTCTGAAGCAATTCCATGATGTTAAAATTAATGGGAAATTCTGAGCTGTGTCAGGAACATCAGCAATCAATCTGCACTTCATTAATATGTTAGGCAGGTCACTGGTCTGCTCTTTGTAAAAATAAACAAATGTATTAGTTTTTCCTGTGGATAACTAACAGCAACAGAGGACCAGTATCTATATACTAAAACTCTCGTTTGTTTGTTTGTTTGTTCCTGAACTACAGCCAAAACGGTACACGATAGCGCGACAAATTTAGGCCCACCTTACTCCGTCGTCCCTTTGGTGCTAATGGAAGAAGTTTCATTGAAATCGGTGTTATATTTTAAAAGTTATCCCCATTTTAAAGTTTAAATCTATCTCCTAGGGAGGGAGGGAGGGAGGGTGGAGGGAGGGAGGGGGAGGAGGGAGGATAAGGGGGGTTGAGGGGGATGGAGTGCGGGGAGGGAAAGGGGGGAGGGGAATGAGGGAGGGGGAGGGAAAGGGTGTGAGGGGAAGGGGAGGGGAAGGAGGGGAGGGGAGGGGAGTGGGGAGTGGGAGGGAGGGAGAGAGGCAGGGAGGGAGGGAGGGAAAGGGAGAAGGGGGGTGCTCCACCATTGCAGGAGAGGTTTGGGCCCAACAGGTCCACGGTCTAGTTTCTTTTAAAATCATAGAAACATAGAAAATAGATGCAGGAGTAGGCCATTCGGCTCTTCGAGCCAGCACCGCCATTCAATATGATCATGGCTGATTATCTAGAATCAGTATCCCGTTCCTGCTTTCTCCCCATATCCTTTGATTCCGTTAGCCCTAAGAACCACATCCAACTCTCTCTTGAATACATCCAGTGAATTGGCCTCCACTGCCTTCTGTGGCAGAGAATTCCACAGATTCTCAACTCTCTGGGTGAATCTTATCCTCATCTCAGTCCTAAATGGCCTATCCCTTATTCTTATACTGTGACCCCTGGCTCTGGACCCCCCAACATCAGGAAATGTTTTCCTGTATCTAGCTGTTCAATCCCTTAATAATTTTATGTTTCTCTAAGATTCCCTCTCATCCTAAATTCCAGTGGATATAAGCCCAGTCGATCCATTGTTTCATCATATATCAGTCCCACCATCCCGGGAATTTACCGAAGCTGCATTAATTTTCAAAACTCACGATGTACCGAATTGCTCACATGTTGCCCAACATTGTCCTATCAAGTGGAGAAATTAGGAACTGCAGATTCCTAAAAGACACCAAGTGCTGGAGTAACTCAGAACCATTTATAAAAACTATACTGGATGAATTAACTACTGCTTGATCCACAGAATTATTCAAGCACTTTGTGTATTGTTTAATATTCCAGTAACTGCAGTTCATCGTGTCTCTCAGCACTGATGATAGTACATGTACGATTTTGCACAGGAACATGTAAATCAATTACCACTTTCCTTGTAATTGTGAGGCCAACATGTGCTTGCTGCTCCAGGCAGTGTCCTAGGCCAGCCATCTTCAGCTGCTTCATTAATAACGTTTCTTCCATCGTAGGTTCAGAAGTGGGGATATTCAGTGATGAATTCGCTGTGTAGGAAGGAGCTGCAGATGCAGCTTTACACCAACGATAGACACAAAAAGCTGGATTAACTCAGCAGGTTAAGCAGTAGTTCATTAATCCAGTCTAGTTTTCATAAATGCTGCTTCTCTCTCTCCATTCCTCCCCCCACCCTAGTCTTCATTCTAGTTTCACTGTCATCCTGTTGAGTTTCACTGTCTGAACAACTCGTTATCGCAAATTACTTGGGCCAATTACCTACCAACCTGCATGTCTTTGAGATATGAGGAGACACCAGAACAGCAGGAAGAAACCCACATATTCACAGCGAGAACTTGCAAACACCACACAATCAGCACCCAACATCAGTGTTGAACCTGGATCTTGGGCATCATGAAGCAGTTTCAACAACTCGCAAGAATTTTAAGACAAGGGAGCCCATTTGATTGTGACCTTATCAGCGACCCAAAACGTTCATCCCCTGCTACCTAGTGTACAGCGACTGGTAAGATGTACCGGCGACATAATGCAATGTAAATACTCTTCCAAGCTCTATGGGCAAGCTTCAAGTTGGAAATTCAGAGAAGAATTATGAGGATGTTGCCAGGACTTGAGGGCCTCAGCTATATGGAGAGGTTAAGCATGCTGCAACTCTTTTCCTTGGAGCGTAGGAGGATGAAGGGTGATCTTATAGAGATTTACAACATCATGAGAGGAATAGATCAGGTGGACTCACAGAGTCTCTTGCCCAGTGTAGGAGAATCAAGAACCAGAGGATATAGGTTTAAGGTGAGGGGGAAAAGATTTAATAGCAACTTGAGGGGTGACTTTTTCACACAAAGGATGGTGGGCGTAAGGAACGAGCTGCCGGAGGAGGTAGTTGAGGCAGGTACTATCGCAACATTTTAAGAAAGGAGTACATGGATAGGATAGGTTTAGTGGGATATGGACCAAATGCAGGCAGGTGAGACTAGTGTAGGTAGTGTAGGACATGTTGGCTAGCGTGGGCAGGTTGGGCCGAAAGGCCTGTTTTCACATTTTAAGAATCTATGACCGCTTCCCAACCTGCAATCAGTCAGACACCCATCAACTTTGGTAAGGGCTGAATACTATAATGGTCTACAAAGCGAAGTCAGGCAGCATCACTGATGATAGTGCAGCGCTCCCTGATGAACTTAACGCATTCTATGCTTACTTTGAGCAAAAGGCCAACAGGGCAATGGCATCTGTCCCATGAGACTCATTTGTGATGGTTTGAATCAACTGAATGTAAATGTTGTGTCGTTGATTGTAAGCCAAAGAGAGTTTAAGTGCTGCCAAATATCCCCAAATTCCTTTACATATTAAGAAATGGAGTTTGCAGAGCAGAAGGAATCTTATGCAAATCACAATTGGCTGCATTCTTTACAATCACAAAGTTCAAGAAATCCACCTTAACCACTCAGAGAGGGTGGCAAGTAATATTGGCAATGACACAATGTATTGGAGACTGAGGATAATGCACAAACCACCTTTAACAACCATTTTCTGAGCTCTGATTGAAGAGACCTTCCCTTAGTTATGCCATTAAAAATGAGTACATTGATTTTGGTTCCAATTGTGCTATCAGGCATGCTGTTTATACCACCTGCAGTTGCATTATTCATCACTATAACAAGAGCTTTGGACACACTACAGCTTTGGGTGACAAAACAAATTTCTGCAAAAATAGAAATCAGGGGTGCATTGATAAACATACCTTAATAGAGTTATAAAGGAAACTTAAATGAGCAGAACTGTTTAAATTTCACTTAAATTGTGATATCTGGCTAAGGAGTCCAACACTCAGAATGCAGGAAGCATTGGCTTGAGAAGAAAAGGACACACCATAGACTTTGTCCCATTTTCCCCACATTAAGCAACAGTCAGCAATCCTCCTGTTTCGCCACCATTTCTAAAAGTCAAGTTAAAACAAATCACAAAATTCAGTAATACCAGTTTCAGAACGCTTCCTCCTGTAACACCATCTTGTTCTAAGAATAGGAATTCCATATTTCTTTTTTTTTTGTGCCGCTGTTAGCTCTTGAAAGGATCAAATCACAATCCGACTGGCAGTCTTTCACTTGCTGGGAAGTGTGGCAAGCAGTGAACAGGTTTCACATTTTTGGCTGATGTTTCGGGTCAAGACACTTCTTCAGACCCTTCTTCAGTCTCGACCCAAAACGTCACCCATTCCTTCTCTCCAGAAATGCTGCCTGTCCCGCTGAGATACTTTTTGTGTCTATTTTCAGTTTAAACCAGCATCTGCAGTTCCTTCCTTCACATTTTTGGAAGTGAGTAATATGAGAAAACAGCCTCCCGATGCAAAGGACACATAGCAGGAAGTTGTAACGCAGTGACTATAACGCAGTTAGTAACCGCCATGAATGCCTTCACTTTTGGAAACCATGTACTGCATCCAAATGCTCCTTCAACGTGTGAATGCAAAAGCCACATTAACTGCACAGAGGTTTGAAGAGCAATGCCAAGAAATGATGTTGAAGCCGCTGTGCCCTGAAATGATGCATTCTCACTCCCTTACAATCCGCCCTATACACTCACGATTGTGTGGCCAAATTCGGCTCTAACTCTATCTACAAGTTTGCAGATGACACCATTGTGATGGGGCGGATCTCAAGCTGTGATGAAATGGTGATCTCTGAGCTGACAACCAGGAGCAGGTTATCGAGGGGAACAGGTATTCGCAACTCGCATATCACATAGACGTTCCACCATGGCAGGCAATCAACAGGCACTTCACAAGACTCTCAGACCCATACTATATATGTTGCTGGAGAAAGATCCATGCCCCGAAAGGAAGGTCAGTGTGGGAATGGGAAGAGGATGGTTAGCAACTGAGTGATCCGGCAAGCTTTGGTGGATTGAGCGCACGTGTTCAGTTAAACGGTGGCGAAGTTTATGCTTGGTCTCGTCGATGCAAAGAGGGACGCATCGGGGGCACCGAAGGCAGTAGATGGAATTAGAGGGATGGGAAGATGTGACTGTTGGTGAGATCATGTTGAAGTTGGCGGAAAATGTCGGAGAATGATGTGTTGGATGTGGTGGCTGATGGTATGAAATGTAGGGGAACTCTATCCTCGTTCCAACAGGCATGGGGGTGGAGGGTGGGGGGGGGGGGGGGGTGGAGAGCAGCTACAGGACTGAACCCGAAACACAGTCAGTCCAGAGATGCTGGTCTGATTCACTGAGTTAATCCAGCACTTTGCGTCTTTTTTTGTAAGGCAGCATCTGCAGTTCCTTATGTCTACAGATGATGTTTCCTGTGGGGGAAGGAAGGAGAATATTGGAAATAAGTGGTATTACGTGGGCCAAAGCCTGGCCAGTGATAGAAGGGTAGTTCAAGGGGGTTAGGGTTTGTTAGGTTTATTCAGGAGTCATAAAATTTTGTCGATAAAGCCGACAGTAATGTAAACAAGAACAAGTCAACAGAAAACCTGCTCAAATGTACATTAGAAGTAATACGTAGTGTGAAATTAAAAGGACAATTTTGTAAACAGAGATGATATAACCATGCCTCATTGTCGTTGACATCAGTCAAATGTAAGACAATGGAGTGTGTTAATTGGACTACATCAAGCCAGAAACCTTCAGCCTAACTTATTTTATGAGAATGAGAAGAGGAGTTAAAATGGCCAGCAACTGGAAGCACCAGCAGGCCTTGTTAGATAGAGTGCAAGCGCAAGAAACCTAAAGTTGGTCTGGCCAATGTAGAAGAGGCAACATCGGGAGCACCAGATGGAAGAGACAAGATTGGAAGAGACGTAAATGAATCTGTGTTTCTACTAGAGGGGCTGTTGGAGCCTCTGGATGGAAGAGAGAAAGGATGTGTAGAGATAGGTGTTACATCCCTTGCGGTTTCAGGGGAAGATGCATGGGAAGAGGGTGGGTTGGGTGTGGAGGGGTTAGCAAACTATTGAGTTGCAGAGAGAGTGGTCACGAGGGAAGGTGGAAAAGGATTGGGACGGGAAGATGTGACGTGATGAATTCGTGTTGACGAGTTATAGTTTGGCCATCTGAATCATGTTGGGTCTAACCAAACTTCTCTGAATTGAAGACATTGGCTAATGCCGTCATGCAGCATTTTAAACATCTCTGAAGTTAATTACCTTCTCAAGATGTAGTGTCAATAGCTTATCATGCGTACACTATGCTATTTCATGAATAGCATGGAGGCCAGATGGTTTCACATTTAATTTCCTTGTGCAAGCTGGTTAGTTGCTCTAATTTGGTAAGAACTGAAGCACTGCAACCGGCCTAAGCATTGCAAGGCTAGTGAGAGAGGAGTCAGAAGGCATTCTTGATCCTGACTGGTATACTGTATGTATCTCACTACTGGATATTGTCTATCTTTGGACATCAGTTGAGATGGGATGGTGATGGGCCTTCTACAGGAAAAAGTCTACCGGAAGATATTGAACAAGATGGATGGATGGGATCAAAAAATCATTTGTATTCTTGTCTGGTAGTTTTGAAATACAATTCACAATAAGTTATTTTGTTGGTGAAAAAATCACCACCTCAGTGTCACCTGACTAACTGAGCCAAGTCTAGGCCATCAAGATCGGTTACTTTGCCTCAGCTTCTGGAGGGCCACAATAATGTGGAAATACATGACCAGCTAAAGTTAACAAAATGACTCTGATGAGAAAAGATTGACCTGAAGTAGTGCTTCTGCTTCACTCCCTATCGTTGCCTTCTGATCTACTGAATATTTCCTGCATTCCCTTGATTTAATTGTCGCTGCATCAGCAACGTTCTGCTATTTCCGAGCTGGAGTCAATACTTGTGAGAGAAAGATGGTGAGAAATAGGGAGGAAATCTTCAGGGAAATTGAATGGATGTCTCAATCACAATCATAACTATATGAGAACTGTGCTCAGAATGATGAACCAATTGCATTAATTTACTCATGATGCAAATAATTCAGTATAATCGCAATATAAATCCCATGTGGCAATATTGATTTTTTTTTAACAGGATTGATGAAAGAAAGTAGATTTTCTGCCATTTTGATGAATAAAAAAGATGTAACGAATGAAGGTTTTCAACATGAAGGGCTTATCCCTGGGGTGAAGAATTCTAACAGGCTCCTGATTTATTTCATTGTGCAGGATAATACCTCAGGACAGCAGTAAATATGTACTGATGCCTTTCCTCCTGCTGCCTTGGAGAACTGTGGGGTTTTTTTCCAGAGGCTTAAACTGCAATAAATGAGCCAATTTTTAAAAAGCCACATGATCATTTTTTTGCTAATCATTCATCATGGGATTTTGCAGCAGCACAGCTGTTCCACTGCAGGCAGTTGTCGAAATAGGAAGTTGCTTTCCAGGTGAAAAAATAGGAGGAACAAAAAGGGTTGCTCATAGGCCAAACCGGGGCTGCTTCTCCTGCAGGATGATGGATTGGAGAATCAAATGGTATCAGAAATACAGAACTAGGGCACGACTCTTCGATCCACTCGGGAAAGGCATCCAGTTAAGAACCTCAGATTATTTTTTTTCATCGTGTCCTGAAGTTATAAAGAATGCAATGAAGATAATTAAGTGTGAAACTGTCACATATGTTTAATCCTTGTTTTGTCAGATGTGAAATCAGAGCTGGGGCAAATGGGAAGAAGGCAAACACTTTTGTGCTGCTGATGTTCCACATATTGTCCGTGGCAGCACAGTGGCACAGCTGGTAGAGCTGCTGCCTCACAGCGCCGGAGACCCAGGTTCGATCCTGACCTCGGGTGCTGCCTATGTGGCTTTTGCACGTTCTCCCTGGGACCACATGGGTTTCCTTCGGGTGTTCCGATTTCCTCCCACATCCCAAAGAAGTGTTAATTTGCCTCTGTAAATTGGTCCTTAGCGTGTAGAGAGAGGATGCGAAAGTAGGATAACATAGATCTAGTGTGACTGGCTTATCAACGATTGATGAGGACACAATTGGCCGAAGGACCGGTTTCCATGCAGTTTCCTAAACGTTGCTGATGTTGAAAATATAGAAACATAGAAACATAGAAATAAAAATGTTAAATGCTGGAAATACTCAAAACTAGATCCAACAGCATCTATGGAGAGAGAAATGGGATTAATATTTCAGCCACTTGCAGATTAACAAAATTGGCTACATGGAAAGAAACAGAGGGTGATGGTGGAATGTTGTTTTCAGACTGGAGGTCTGTGACTAGTGGTGTGCCTCAGTGATCGGTGATGGACCTTTTGCTTTTTGTGGTTGACATCAACAATATCAAATTAACAGGATAAGAATGTACAAGGCATGAATAGTAAGTTTGCTGATGAATAGTAAGTTTGCTGATGACATCAAAATGGGAGTTTAATGCAGATAACTGTGAGGTGTTTCATTTCAAGATTCAAGATTCAAGATCAGTTTATTGTCACATGTACCAATTAAGGTACAGTGAAATTTGAGTTACCATACAGCCATACTAAGTGAAAAGCAACAAGACGCACAGCCACATAAAATAAAATTTAACATAAACATCCACCGCAGTTGAATCCACATTCCTCACTGTGATGGAAGGTAATAAAGTTCAATCATCTTCCTCTTTGTTCACCTGCAGTCGGGGCTGTTGAACCATCCGCTGCCGATGGTCCGATGTCCGAGCCCTCACGTCAGGATGATCGAAACTCCCCGCGTCGGGAAGGTTGACAAACTCTCTCTGCAGCATGGAGCTCCCGAATCAGCCTCTTCTAACCAGAGACCACGGGCTTCACGATGTTAAAGTCCACAAGCCCTGCGGTTGGAGCTCTTCACAGACGATCTTCGGCAAAGGATTGCAGCTCCCGATGGTAAGTCCACGCTGCGCCCACGAGTTGTAGCACCGGGCCGGTCTCCAGGAAAGGCTGCCAAATCTACGATGTTAGGGGATGTGGATGAGGGGACGGAGATACGACACAGTGAAAAATCGTATCTCCGTCGAGGTAAGAGATTGAAAAAAAGTTTCCCCCAATTCCCCCCCCACCCCCCACATTAAAAAAAACCAAGAAACACTAAAACATACTTTTAACACATACTTAAAATAATAAAACTGTAGAATGGACAGACAGACCTCTGGCGAGGCAGCCACTGTGGTGGCGCCACCCGATGGATAAGTTAAACCAGGGCAAGACCTTCCAGTGAGTGGCTGGGTTCTGGGGAGTATTGTTGAGCAGAGGGATCTAGGAATGCAGGTACATAGTTCTTTGAAAGTGGCACCACATATAGATAGGGTGATCAAGAAGAACACAGATGCTGCCTGACCTGCTAAGTGTTTCCATCAATGTATTATGATGAAAGCAATTGAATAATAGATTCTTATGCAGAGATCTCTGTGTGCTGCATTTTTCTTAAATGATTAATGATTGAGGCTTGCCAAGAACTTTTTAACATTGGTATTTTCTATGTCTTTATACCTCAGAAAAAAATGATGAATGGCGCACATTCACTCCATATAGCATTGATCTACCGTAGTTTACCTACCGTCGGTGCTGGCTCGAAGGGCCGAATGGCCTACTCCTGCACCTGTGGTCTAATGTCTATTGTCTATTGTCGCAACAGGTCACAGCAGACACCATCTCGCTGCCCCTAAACTCAAACAAGAACACCTATATTAGACCCTTATTTATCGACTACAAATCTACCTTCAACTCTATAACTCCATCCAAACTCATCTCCAGACTCATGGACCTCGGAGTCAGAATCCCCTTCTGCCACGGATCCTCGACTATCTGACCCACAGACCACAATCAATGAGGATACGGGAGAACACAACTTCAACAATAATTCTCAACACGGGTGCCAATAGACAATAGACAATATACAATAGACAATAGGTGCAGGAGGAGGCTATTCGGCCCTTCGAGCCAGCACCGCCATTCAATGTGATCATGGCTGATCATTCTCAATCTGTGCCCCGTTCCTGCCTTCTCCCCATACCCCCTGACTCCGCTATCCTTAAGAGCTCTATCTAGCTCTCTCTTGAATGCATTCAGAGAATTGGCCTCCACTGCCTTCTGAGGCAGAGAATTCCACAGATTCACAGATTCTCTGACTGAAAAAGTTTTTCCTCATCTCAGTTCTAAATGGCCGACCCCTTATTCTTAAACTGTGGCCCCTTGTTCTGGACTCCCCCAACATTGGGAACATGTTTCCTGCCTCTAACGTGTCCAACCCCTTAATAATCTTATACATTTCGATAAGATCTCCTCTCATCCTTCTGAATTCCAGTGTATACAAGCCTAGTCGCTCCAGTCTTTCAACATATGACAGTCCCACCATTCCGGGAATTAACCTAGTAAACCTACGCTGCACGCCCTCAATAGCAAGAAGACCCTGTGAAGATGCGTTCAGTGTCCAACTATACTCCCTATACACACATGACTTTGCATCCAAATTCAGCTCCAACTCCATCTACAAGTTTGCAGGTGACACCACAGTGGTGGACTGGATCATGAATAATGATGAGATGGAGAACAGAAAGCAGATGGAGAACTTAGTAATATGGTGTCAAGACACCAACCTCTCCCTCAATGTCAGTGTGATGACGGAACTAATTATAGACTTCAGGAAGCATGGTGAAGTATATGCCCCAATCATCATCAACGGTTCCGAAGTGGAAATGGTTCCAGTTCGTGGAAGAGCTTCCAGTTCTTTGACCGCAAATATCACCAACGATCTGTCATGGACCAAAAAGGCACACCAATGCCTCTACTCCCTCAGGAGACCGAGAAATGTGCCATGTCTCCAATGACTCATACAAACATCTGTAGATGTACCATGGAAAGCATACTGTTGTGTTGCATCTCATCTTTGTTTGGAAACAGCTCTGCCCAAGACTGCAAGAAAATGCAACAAGTTGTCAAGTCAAGTCAAGTCAATTTTATTTGTATAGCACATTTAAAAACAACCCACGTTGACCAAAGTGCTGCACATCTGATTAGGAAAAAAAAGAAACATACAGTGGCAGGCAGCCAAACACAACGGCGCGGTCATCTTGAACAAAATGTTTAACTAAAGCAGAATGATGTCCCGCGGCCGCACCGCACCGGGCGATGGAAGGCCCCGCGGCCGAGCCGCACCGGGCGCTGTTCAGTCCCGCGGCCGAGCCGCACCGGGCGATGGAAGGCCCCGCCCAGTCCATCATGCAGACCAGTCCCCCCACCATTGACTCCATCATTCCAGCTGCCTCGGGAAAGCAGCCAACATAATCAAAGACTTTTCGCAGCCCTAGGCTCGGGTACTGTCTGATTCTCTTCTACCTCATTGCAGACATTGGACCTTGTCTCTAGAACAGTTGCGCATCAATGCTGAAAGTATATTCTGCACTCTCTATAAATCCCTTTGCTCTACCTACTGTACTTGAGTTTGGATTGATTGTATCTGTATATAGTATTATCTAATTTGATTGGATAGCATGCAAATCAAAGCTTTTCACTGTTCCTCAGTACACGTAACAATAATAAATCTAATCTTAATCCAAAACCTGAAGCAAACAGTTCTGTAAAGTGCAGTATCTCCTCAGCAATTCTGGCCTCATCCTGTTTGAAATATTGCCTTTGTCATATCCATCCCTCCACCACCCTCTTTTGCAATTCAAAACAACATTTGCATCCAATTTCCCGGTTCCATTTAAAGGTTTTTGACCTGAAATATTACTTCTGTCTCTCTTTCCACATAGGCTGTCTGACCTACTTAATCTTTCCACTATTATCAGGTTTCCAGTATTTAATTTCATTTTCAGAAACAATGTCCAGTTCAGATTACAAGGAGCCTAAATTATAGTTAGCATGTGGTTTTGTAATAGTTGATGTAGATATTGGATTGTATTGAGCATAAGACTTGGTCTACTTACAGAGTAAACAATGATGAAGTTCTCCAGAGAAATAAGCCACCATTTGGAAGGGTATCCTTATTCAGTCACATATACTGTGTCCAACTTTCAGACATTCCCAATCTGATATTTCCCCCTAGTTTATCCAACCATGTTTCTCCAAAGCTCAACTATAACCAGGCACCAGTCGTTGTCACCCCCTGTTTTCTTCTCCACTCCTGAAGAAAAACTCCATGGGTGATATCAGATGGAAGGACTGTCACTCAAGTTTGACACGTCTTACATAAAAAAATACGATACGATACCCCAGGAGAGAAATTGATCAACAGGAGGGAAATTGATACAATGTTTTCTAGGATGAGATCTCTTAACTCAGTACATACAGGCTGGTGATCAAACCTAGTATTTTACTGATCTATTCCATATCAATAATATATAACATCATACTTTAGTCAATAATCTGTGAATAGCAGTTATCTTTTGTTTTTATAACCCTTATCATTATATTATCTTTTACAGCAAGGTTTTGTTTTGTAGCTAACCTTGAATGTGATATTTTTGATGGAACTGATTTTTAATATGAGAAGCTTGTGACTGTTGGCACTGAATATTGGAAATGGTACTGCATCAAAAGCAGAATGTTAAATCTATTTCCAATATGTCAAATAGTAAAGTTCTACAGCCACAGTTCCCTTACTACACTCCAACTAAGCATAATAATGAGGTTGTCTAAACAATTACATCTTTTCAGGCATGTAAACATATTACCGCATTATTTTAGCTTGAGATGATCATCAAATAAAGTTTATGTTATAATTAGTTCAGTTAATGAAAGTCATTCATAATTAAATTGTTTCTGCATTCTTAAAACTGTTGTCCATTCGTCTTACAGTAAACAATTCCTCCTGCTGGAACACAATAATGAAGATAACATGACAAACTGTGCTGTTTTAGGAAACCCTATAACCTCGCTAGGCACGCAGCTAATGAAGATGGATGCACGGTATATTTAGAACACAAATTCTTGCCGACATGTGGAACCTAAGAACCGTTCCATAATTTTCTTAACAATCTTATTTTTTTAAATTGTGGGTCTTCTTAAAACCAGCCACACTATAAGCTGCAAGTTTAAAATGGTTTCAGGTTTTGCACTGGTAAAGTTTGGATGTGAAATTATTTTAATTGAATCAAAATAAGTTTTAGCTGTAAAATCACTGTGATGAAGGTGCAAGATAGGTCAAATGAAATTTACAGTTTGCTATACAGTTTATCAAATAATACTTTTATTCAGCGTAGAGTTTGATGTATACAGCTGCACTTCTTTTCTCTGATTACACAGCTGTAGTATAACATTGAGCTCAGAAAGTGTTGGCTGCAAACTAGTGTTGTATTCTAATAAATTACTGTCTATATTTACAAATAAACAAAATGATTATTGAATTTTAAATCTTTACATGTTGAGAATTTTCCTTGCATTATTTTGACACAACAAATAATCCTGTAAATTCTTACACTAGTCACATATAACATGATATGTTGCCCAAGTATTTCAACCTTGTATTTAAAATGGTCAGGGAAATTCCTCTGAAGAATGATTAAAAACAATTAAACTACTCAATTTTTGTTTTGCAGGCAGTCGTTTTCAAGATATGCCAATGAACGGCATCATTAAATAATGCAGATGGTGTTTCTTTGTAGAAGTTAACATTACAGCCTGCTTTGATGTTAATGTGGGAGCTCTCTTGCAGTTTGGCACTGAAGGCAAAAAAAAAGTAGATTTTATTGCAAGCTGTGCTGATCAAATTAATTATGCCACAACATTCAAAAACACAGCACAAAAAGTGTCCTGCATGGAGTGCTGTGGGGTTGACTGATGAGCCAAGATCACCTTAAACTGGTCCTCTGATATTTACAAACATGTCACACACTTCAGGCTTCCCTGCAGTACCCAGTGAAACCAAGTTGCTATTGATAAAAGTTCAAATACCAGCACAATGATTTAAACATGACAAGTGGGACACGCATGGAAGGCAGTTCACAAAGGGCACTGGCAAGGGTGATGAAGCATTGGAACTTTCTGCTTGATGTTATACCAAGTGGTGTACAACAGTGCATGCAATGATTTTTAATTAAGGAACACATTGTCTCGTACTGACTGTGTTTAGTGGCGTCAGCTTTTCATTTTGAGGAATCAAAATAATAAAAAGGACTGCGTGTTTTTGAAGATTTGTGAACTCCACTTTCAGAATCTAAGCTGCCCGGTGATACCAAAGCATCTTTTTCAAAAATAGGTTTGAAAAATAGTTATCCTACTCAGAGTAAATGTACAAGCTGGATGGTATCCAATGGTGGTTTACAGTATTTCACTTGTTCCATTGACTGTTCCTGGTAATTGGGAACTGGTAGAGCACAATAATTGTGTAAGCCATGGGCATCATTGTATTGTCATTACCAGTTTGAGATCATTACCTGCTGAGAACAACATGGAGCCAACAGACCTAATTTACACCACAGGCTCCATGACAAGAGCTCGCAAGGAACTGCAAGGCTGCCTTCACTGGCCATTGAACACTGCTTTAATTTTAATGTAAGAAAAACAGCTGCTTGCAGCCTCCCTTAAAACTTTTTAAACATTTCCTTTGTGTTATTACAGTCAATTTTCATGATGGTGCAGAATTAGATGGGCTGCTGTAGGTCATCATGTAATACACATTATAGTTTATGCTGATGAAAAGCTGAAACCACTTAGCATGGATGTGAACTGACTGTCCTTATTACTTTCATTAAAATAACAAAGATGTAGGGAACAATGCTGTGATTTAGGTAGAGTTTTATTTTTACTTATGCAGATGCTAATATTAACCTAATTTTCCGTAATGCTGTCGTACTTGCATTGATGAACTTGTACATTCCTGATGATGTTTTTCTTTAACTCTTCAGTATGTGCACCAATATTTCAGTGAGATTTTACAGATATAGTTCAGCTCAACTATACAAAAATCAATGCAATTGTCAAGAAATGTATTCAATGTATTCCATGGAATTCTTCCCTTGAGGTCACTATTGAAAGACAAATTATGAAAGTGTGATTCCAGCTTTGTGCCACCATTAACATGGTGCTATGATTAGCTCAATGGAGATTCACAACAGTTAAAAAAAAGACAATTTGACTCATGCAATTTGATACAGCATATGATTTTTCTGCATACTTCCTCCCTTCACCCTCTACATTTGCAATCACCCACCTCAACTCCTCCACCACAAAAAACTCCCACCCTCCCCCTATCATCTACCAACACTGAAGGAACACAGACTTCTGATTTTATGTCTCCAAAACCCTTCAGTCCATCTCATGGAGAAAAATAATATCAAAGCATGTGCATATTTCTTTTGCACTTTGGTAAGAAAATTTGATTAATAACATTAGCTTTCATTTCCATCCAATATTTAATCTCACTCCAAAGACGATGTACCCACCCCAGCATCACCATCCATGACTCATGTTGTCTCAAACACTCAGATTAATAATTTGGAGTAATACAAATGTCATGATTACGTTTAATAAATGTTTGGTATTGATGGTTTAATATCTGAACATTATATTTTACCTTTTAGCAATTTAAGAAAATTGCAATTAACTTCTAGCTTTACAAGATGTGATTAAGGCCACTTTCTCTTCTACATGACTTGTCAAGTCTACACAACCTTAGCTGGATGGAGGGGTTGGTCTGTTGAAAGTTTTTTGTCTGAGCACATTATATGTGGCACACTTATCAGTAATTGTACTGATGGCACAAAGGGTAAAGGTATATAAGTGACTATCCCAATATAGAATATGTTATAACCATGGAAGCATTTTGTTATAACACACAGCTATGTTTCATTATTATGAAGGAGAAAATACATACAACCTCTTGCTTAATGTCCACATTGTAAATTATTTTAATGAAGCGGTTAAAACTATGGGAATGGAACCCTAAAAAAAGGAACCTTAGATAATTTTGTGGTTTCAAAACTAACAGAAAAGTATTTGAAAATTAGGAAACTTCCCTTTGAAAATTAGGAGTGCATCATTCAATGTAAATCTTCCAGTAATATTTACAGTTACCTAGATTGATAGGCCAATAACTTGATTTGACAGATTACACTTCCGTGCTTACATCTTGCAATTAAAATCTGATGTCGTTTAACTCCCTATCCTTTGAACTTGAGTGAATAAAGTGACTATATTTATTATTTAGAAGCTTGGTAAGGATCTGAAAATCTGTGTCTGTGCAATGGTTGGTCAAACCTGAACTCTGAAAACCCAAACCTCATATTAGTATGCTTAAGTCAAGTCAAGTCAAGTCAATTTTATTTGTATAGCACATTTAAAAACAACCCACGTTGACCAAAGTGCTAAACATCAGTTCAGGTACTAAGAAACGAACATACAATGGCACACAAACATAACAGCACATACATAAACAGTTCACAGCACCCCCTCAGAGGGCCTCAAACGCTAGGGAGTAGAAATAGGTTTTGAGCCTGGACTTAAAGAAGTCGATGGAGGGGGCAGTTCTGATGGGGAGAGGGATGCTGTTCCACAGTCTCGGAGCTGCAACCGCAAAAGCGCGGTCACCCCTGAGCTTAAGCCTAGACCGCGGGATAGTGAGTAGCCCCAAATCGGCCGACCTTAGGGACCTGGAGATAGAGTGGTGGGTTAGTAGATTTTTTATATAGGGCGGGGCAAGCCCGTTTAGGGCTTTGTATGTGAATAGGAGGAGATTGAAATTGATTCTGTACCATACTGGGAGCCAGTGGATAGAGGCCAGAATCGGGGTGATGTGGTCCCTTTTACGGGTACCCGTCAGGAGTCTCGCTGCGCCGTTTTGGACCAATTGCAGCAATTAATTAATACTTATTAGTAATAAATGATTAATTCATGATGGCTATTATTAATTCATGGTGTGTTATGGTATTTATTTGTCACATTGTACAGAGAGGTACAGTGAAATACATTTTTGTATACACTAGTATCACTATACATAAGTTTTGTATACATAAGTATCACTATACATAAGCATTTAGATACATTTTAGATAAGCATCTCAGATACAGTCCAAGTGTATAGCAGTAGTACACTGAGACAGAGTTGCCAGTTTGGCGCCATTTTCAAGTCCCAGTTTTTGTACTTCATCCAGTTTATTGTTTGAATAATATTTGAATCATGATAAATATGCTCCAGATCCCCCCTCCCCCTGTTTTCCAACATAGACATGTTAGTTCCTTGGGGGATAGGTAGGATGATTTTAACCCTTTGTCATTGAACTAACCACTAGGAGGTGCAGAAGAGCAGCCTGAAAAAAAATGTTCCTGGAATTGTTTTCTCAAATTAGGAATGATCATGAACTCCACTTGGTGCCTCCCCACAGTAAGGGAATGACAGTCATGTAGGAGAGAACTGCAGATGCTGGTTTAAATCGAAGGTAGACACAAAATGCAGGAGCAGCTCAGCAGGACAAGCAGCATCTCTGGAGAGAAGGAATGGGTGAAATTTCGGGTCGAGACCCTTCTTCAGACTGATTAATGGGTGACGTTTTGGGTCGAGACCCTTCTTCAGACTGATAACAGTGGTGTGCAGGTATTATGGTATTAGCCTCAGCAAGCTTATTAACCATCCCTTATCTTAGAAGCACTGAAAACTACCAAGTGCTCAAGCTATACCATTTGCATCAGTTGTATTTGATTGATACTACGTTGTCTGCACCTACAGATGTACTATTGCATCGTTTAAGGAACACGGTTAAATAATTTCACTTTCTGGCAATCCAAATGATCTTTGAAATCTTTCGTCTGAACAGAGCCTGCCAAATATTTGTGGAAATCCAAATAATTTTATACCCTCGGCTACATGAGTCTGATTACCCATTATTTGCAATTGTTGACAGCTCATGCCAGGCAACTCCAAAATTCCACTTCCTTATTTCTTGATCACAAGCAAAGAACTAGAATAGTATCATATCATATCATATCATATACATACAGCCGGAAACAGGCCATTTATGTAAAGAGTAATTTATGTAAAGAGATCTAAATTGTGGAATCGCTCTGGTTTCAATTAGTAAGTGAGTAAGCATTAGCTCAACTCCATATGTTTAATGCCGCATTGGGACAGGAATCTAAACATTCAAAAATAAACCCTGTACATTCATCAGTTATTAATCACAAAGATCACCAGCAGGTTTTAGTTTGCAAACATACTGCATATTTTCCAGTGAAGGAAACAAAAGTTTTATGTTGCAAACTCATTGCACTTTGCCCATTTTGCCACTCAGGCTCAATGCCTTGAAAGGTCGTGTAAAAATTCTTAAAAGTCTTTGTTTTAAATGTAAGTTTAAGCATTAAAACTATTATACTAATTGACTCAGTAATGGATTTTTTAAAAATGTGTATAAAATAATTGCAGCTTTCCTGCCCACTGGAGATATCTTAAGTATGTGGATACATAAAGGCGATCTATCTTCCAAACACAATGACACACTTTTGAGATGACCTTTTTGTATGGTAGATCTACCAGTCCATTTGACCTGAAGAAAGTTAGCAACAACTGACTGTGGTGTAAAAATGCAAACTAAGTAGGAATTTTCAATTTGATACAGGATCCCTAGAATCTAAGAAACAGAAGTAAGAGTAGTCCATGACTTGTCACAACAATAAGTTCATTTTAACATTTATTGCCTTCACTCCAGCACTAGTTTCCAGTACCGGCTCAAATCTCTCGATTCCCTTAATATCCAAAAACATAGTGATCTATGTCCTGAATATGCTCAGTGAATAAGGCTCTTGGCAGAGATTTCCAAAGATTCATCATTGTCTGAGTGAACATATTTGTCTTCAGTCCTGAAGACCACCCCTGTTTTGAAACTGTGACCCCGATGCTCACATGATAAACCCACATCCCAGGTACTAATCCACTGGACTTTCATTGGGCTCCATTAAATCTCCAACATCATTTAGTGTTTCTCCATTTAAAAAGCAGATTGTGTTTCCATTTTTTCTACCAAAATGGAAATAATCACATTTTCTCACATCATTTTCAGTTTACCATGTTCCCATTCATTTGGTTAAATTGTCTACATCCTCCTGAAATTTTCCTGCATCCTTCCAAACATCCACACTGCCTCTCAATTTTATAGCAACTTTGGATATATTACATTTGGTGCACATTTTCCTTGAACTTCATCTCCTTTGATCTGTTGTATGTTTCCCTCTCCCCTGACCCTCAGTCTGAAGAAAGGTCTCGACCAGAAACGTCACCCATTCCTTCTAACCAGAGATGCTGCCTGTCCCGGTGGCCGAGCACTTCAACTCCCCCTCCCATTCCCAGTCTGACCTTTCTGTCATGGGCCTCCTCCAGTGCCATAGTGAGGCCCACCGGAAATTGGAGGAACAGCACCTCATATTTCGCCTGGGCAGTTTGCAGCCCAGTGGTATGAACGTCGACTTCTCCAACTTTAGATAGTCCCTCTGTCCCTCCCTTCCCCTCCCCCTTCCCAGATCTCCCTCTATCTTCCTGTCTCCACCTATATCCTTCCTTTGTCCCGCCCCCCTGACATCAGTCTGAAGAAGGGTCTCGACTCGAAACGTCACCCATTCCTTCTCTCCCGAGATGCTGCCTGACCTGCTGAGTTACTCCAGCATTTTGTGAATAAAACGATTTGTAACAGCATCTGCAGTTATTTTCTTATGCTGCCTGTCCCGCTGAGTTACTCCAGCATTTTGTGTCTAACTCCAGACATTTAGTTGCCCACTATTTTTGGGAAGGTTTGTAATGTTTTCTTTTCCGAGAATGTATACAAAATATGTGTTCAATTCCTCAGCTACTTTTTTTCCCCCTAATATAATCATACACTGGTGTTCCCACTTCCCATTGCTATCCATATCTCAGGGTCATGGAGATAGGCACAATGTAAGTTCAGCAGGAAATGCTCCAGTGAAATCACATTTCCACAGTTTGGCTTTTGAGTTGAATAAATTTAATGCACAACAGACCGTGGTCAACTGTGAAGCTATGTTGATTCATGTCTTTTCCATTCTTTACAGAATGGTGCATTTGCAAGTTATTGTATTGGAAATGCTCAAAAAGAATAGGGTAGTATTTTGACTTTCATAGATTTTTTAAATTGCAATTGTGATTATGCTGGTTTGACCAAAACATTTAAAAGACGTGTAAAAATAATTATTGGGAAATACAACCTGTTACACAATATTTCTGCTTCAAGTTATAATTGAGGACCTTCTGATATTTATACATTGTTTTTGCAATAAAATTTGTTTTTTTTAATTCAAAGTTGTATTGCATAAGATATGAGATTGAACATTAATAATATGATCTAGTGTTCGGAAATGAGCAATTTATTGCACAAGCAATTGTGAAAGCTTATCTATTGAAAATATAACGTGGGAGAAATTAGCAGCCAGAACCTTAATAAGACTGAGCAGATTCAGTACTTATAGAGATAGAGCAGTGGCTGATTAATAATACCACAGTAAAGGAGGAGTTTTTGGGACTGACTCCAAGTGGATCCGTTGGGCCCAAACCTCTCCTGCATTGGTGCAGCACCCTCTCCTCCCCCCTCCCCTCTCCCCCCTACCCCCCTTCCATCCTTCCCCCTCCCCCTCCCCCTCCCCCTCCCCCTCCCCCTCCCCCTCCCCCTCCCCCTCCCCCTCCCCCTCCCCCTCCCCCTCCCCCTCCCCCTCCCCCTCCCCCTCCCCCTCCCCCTCCCCCTCCCCCTCCCCCTCCCCTCTCCTCCTCCTCTCCCCCTCCCCTTCCCCTACCCCCTTCCCCTCTCCCCCACTCCACCCCCTCAACCCCCTTATCCTCCCTCCCTCCCCCTCCCTCCCTAGGAGATAATTTTAAATTTTAAAATGTGAATAATTTTAAAAATATAACGCTGATTTCAATGAAACTTCTTCCATTAGCACCAAAGGGCCGACAGTGAGTAAGTTGGGCCTAAAATTATCACGCTATCATGTACCGTTTTGGCTGTAGTTCAGGAACAAACAAACAAACAAACAAGAGTTTTAGTATATAGATTGTCCCTAAAACTTGAGTCCTGGTAGAGGGATTTGCAAGCACATCTAACAGCTGGCAGTAGCGTGCAGATCAGACAGATTATTGCAGCAGGAAATGTGCAACGATAATTTTATTATGTGATTTTATTTTATTCAGTCTTACACAGCTTAAAGGTGATGTAAAGTTGCACAAAGTTAAGTTTCTCACTTTCTAATAAACATCAATACTTGGTAACCAGACCATGATAGTCCAAAACCGGTCCGGACTGCAACCAAAACAAAGTCCACGGTTGCTGAGGTAGGGTTGTGGTTAATGTTGTGCAGTGTTCAAGACCCTCATCGTTGCTGGGAAGTTTTGTTTAAACTTGAAGGTCACGGTTTCCAAGCTCCTGTATCTGCTTCCCATTGGGAGAAGTGAGGTGAGAGCATGGCCAGGGTGGTGTGGGTCTTTGATGATATTTGATGCCTTTTTGAGGCTGTGCCTCTTGTAGATCCCTTCGAAGGTGGGAAGGTTAATATCTATGTTAGTGCAGGCAATATCTACTACTTTCTGCATTCTCCTACATTCCTGTGCATTCAAGTTACCAAACCAGGCCTCGATGCAACCACTCTAAAGGCTTTCAACTGCATAACTGTAGAGGTTGACGACATACTGAATCTCCTCAATCTTCTAATGAAGTACAGGTGTTGATGAGCTTCCTTTGTAATTGCATCAGTGTGCCAGGCCCAGGGTAGATCTTTAGAGATATGCGTGCCCAGGAGGTTACTGCTATTCACTCTCTCCACCGACATCTCCTTGATGAAGACAGGTTCATGAATCCCTTCCTAAAGTCAACAATCAGCTTCTTGGTCTTCCTAGCGTTGAGAGCAAGATTGTTGTTCTGGCTCCATTCAGTCAGATCATCAATCTCCCTGTTGTACTCTGACTCATCATTACCCATTATTCATCCAACAACAGTGGTATCATCTGTGAATTTTAAAGATGGCATCGGAGCTGTGTCTAGCTACATAGTCATGGGTACAGAGAGAATAGAGCAGGGACTCCAAGTCTTTGTCATCCAAATACAGTAATGCACTGATGTGGACCAGTGAGGATAAGGAGACAGATCAAGAACATAGAATAGTATAGCACATGGAAAGACCCGATGGACCACCATGTCTGCGGCTTTGATGAAACCAATCTAAACTACGTTATTGCCCTGGGTCTTTGTCTCTTCATTTCGTGCTCCAGGTATCTATCTAAATGACTCTTAAACATTGCGATCATATCTGTGTGTACCATCTTCCCTTGCAGTGTGTTCCGGGCCTCCATCATTCCTTGTGTAGGGGATATGTTTCACTTGAAATAGACTGGGACCAATGACCTAACAAAGTAAATAAACATGTTGCAGATAAATTTATTTAATGAAAATAGAAGAAATGTAGAATGTTAAAGAGAAGGAACAAAATGATAGTTTAATGTAGTAAAATAGGAAATTATTACCAATGTGTCAAGGACAGTGCGTAAAAGTGTAAAGGCCCTGTCCCAGTTCGGCGATCACTAAGGCGACTGCCAACGACTGCCGGCGACTGTCATAGTCGTAGCAGGTCGCCGAAAAACCGGCGACTGGACTCCCCCTTTGACAATGTCTACGACCAGCTACGACAACCTACCACCTAGTCGACGGCAAGCTACCAACAACCGGCCACCCAGTTGTCGCGACTTAGGACGTCCAACTACGACAGCGCCTACGACAAGCTACGACAACCGAAGTCAACCTACCTCCACCCTCGACAAGCTACGACCCTGTCGGTCACAAATGATGACAACTGTAGCCATTTCACGTAATTTTGGCACCAAAGGAGCAACATATGATGGCATTGCTCTTACAAGAAGAACAAGCCCTGCTGCTTGCAGCGGCCCTCATGCTTAAAATTCTGCAAGACAGAAGGACAAGAAGAATGGGGAAGAAGAAGCCCAAGAAGAGGTCTGAGTGGTTGAAGCCCTTGTCCCTGAAGAGACCCAATGCAGTGCAATGTCAAAATAAATGAAAAGAGTTCGCTTTTCAATGCAGTGCAATGCTTGTGTTTGTGTTTGTTTTATTGGTCAAAATAAATGAAATTAAAATATTTGAAAGAGATGCCATGAGAGACTAATCTGAAATACAATAACTTCAAACATCAATCTTTTGTCAAAATGTCCAAAATTTACTTTATTCAAACAAACAAAATTCTTATTAAAGGTAGATAACCGTCGTCAGCACCGGCGACAACCTAAGTCACCTGGCAACAACCTGGCGTCAACTTACGACAGTGCCCACGTCAGGAGACGACAAGCTACGCTCATTGGTGTCAAGCCAGCAGACGCCAAAATTTTTCATGCCTTGACAGAATTCAGCGACGACCAGAAAAACGCTTCGACTTTTTGGAGACTACTCATGACCATGCCCGCGACACACCGGCGACACTGCCTTAAAAATCACCGAACTGGGACAGGCCCTTTAGATACTTCCAGTTAAAGTCAGAGCAGAGAAATAATTTACCGAGACAAAAATTGAATGAAATTGATGCCAAATACTTATTAATATTCATAGCATGATAGATGAATTAATGGCATAAACAAAAATAAATGTGTATAATGTGTAGGAATGCAGTTACAAACTAGCTAGGATTGGAATTAAACATTCCAGCATCGTTGAATTCTCAGAGCAGTGTCCTTGGTCTGACAATCCTCAGGTCCTTTGTCAGAGACCTTCCTTCCATCATCTCAGATAGGACGTTCACTTAGGATTGTAAAATGTTCAATTCAGTTTGGAACTTCTCTGCAGTTGAAACTATCTATACCTGCATGCAGCAAGATTAGAACAACATGGACATGGGGCATATATATTTGTACCAACAACTTAGTAGGCAGGCCCCATTTCCAACAGGAGAGACGAGACGCATACATTTCAAATTCAATAAGTTTGCAAGTCCCTCCTTGCTGACCCTGTTAAAAAAAAAATAGAAGCAATTTTAGATAGAGGAGCGGCATGGTGGAACAGCGGTAGTTGCTGCTTTACAGCACCAGAGACTCGGCTTCATTCCTGAGTCTGTAAGGAGTTTGTACATTCTCCCTGTGACTGCGTGCTTTTTCTCTGGCTGCTCCGGTTTCCTCTCACACTCCAAAGATGTACAGGTTTTATGTTAATTGGCTACAGTAAAATTGAAAATTGTTCCCAGTGTGTAGGACGGTGTTAGTGTACGGGGTGATTGCTGGTCGGCGTGGACTCAATGGGCCGAATGGCCTGTTTCTGCGCAATATCTCTAAAGTCTAAAAGTCTAAAAAGGACTGATGGTGTTCTTTTTTAACTTTAGCAGATTCTTAGCCAAGACCAAAATACAAGAAACCACCTTAAGGGAATTCCTCTTTGCTGATGACTGTGACTCAATGCATGGTTGGAAGCTGATATGTAGGAAAGCTTGGACAAATTTGCCAGTGTCTGCGACAACTTTGGCCTCAGTTAGCACAAATAAAATAGAAACTATGCTCCAACCCAAGCCAAACATTTTAACCTCAGAACCAAACATTCTCGTAAATAGTGAGAGATTTTCAGTCAAGGATAAGTTCACATACGTTGGCAGCACTCCATCAAGAATAGCCATCATTGATGACAAAGTCAGCCACAGGATAGTAAAAGCCAGCTCTGATTTCGGGAAACTGAGAAGTAAAGAGTGGGAATGAAGAGGAATCAGCCTAAACACCAAGCTGGAGTTATATCGTGCTGTTTTCAGACCCAATTTACTTTATGTTGCAAGAATTGGAAAGTGTTCAGCAGACATGCCTCATTGATGAACTATTTCCACATGACCTGCCTTTGCAGAATATGTCACGTCAAGTGGCAAGCAAGATTCCAGACACAAACAGTCTACCCCAAATAAACATCCCTGCATCTATACATTGGTGAAAGATTCATAGATCAGGTGGACAGAAGAAGGGGTGGCATGGTGGCGTCGTGGTAGATCTATTGCCTTACAGCGCCAGAGACCCAGGTTCGATTCTAACTTCTAGTGCGTGTCTGTACGGAGTTTGTCTGTTCTCTCCATGACCTGCGTGGGTTTTCTCTGAGATCTTCGATTTCCTCCCACACTCCAAAGACCTACAGGTTTGTAGGTGAATTGGCTTGGTATAAATGTAAAATTGTCCCTAGTTTGTTTAGGGTCATGTTAATGTGCGGAGATCCTGGTCGGTGCGGACTCGGTGGGGCGAAGAGCCTGATTCTGCGCTGTATCTCTAAACTCAACTAAACTAAAACTAAAACTAAAAAGAATGTCTGATGTACCAAAGAAGCAGACAGAAAAAGAGATTCAAAGTTCTATTGGAACATTCCCCAAGAGTTTCAATAGTTACACATACCACTGGGAACAATAAGCAAATATATTGAGCCATTGCTCGTAGTGTTATAGCACTGATTCTATTTCCAATTGACTCCTGTCATGCCTTGTGGATTCTTGGCACCTCACCTATTGATGCATGAAGGTAATGTGGATCATGGTAATACTGGTAATACGGGCTAAATGCAAACATCATCTCAAACAACAGATAACCTGCAACTCAGTGAACCGATGCAGAAAATAATATGAACTCTGCACCCACCTTCATTAGATAACAAATTTCCCCCTCAAGTATTCAAAGGCATTTCAAGACACCATTTTTTAAATAATCTAAACACATCATACATTTTAGTATCACAACGTTTGGAATATTAAATATTTTGTTGTATTTCAAAGTTTTGTGAATGGGTCTGATGATGGAAGTAGTATACAAAGAAATTTAACTACAAAGCTACCATGTTAGATCCACATCAATTCTGGCTTTGCATACTAGTGGAACACTGTATCTGTACTGTTAGATTCATATTTCATATGTCCAAAAGATGAATCCATTGCCTGCTTTATCATGGGTGTGAGTAATTTACTTCAACATGTAAAAATCATGTAACATCACCAGGTAAAGCTCTATGTGTGAAAGAGTTAATCTTAAGTGGTGCATTGGAGCAACTCCCCATTATTATACATTGCCTAAATTTCTTATGCACTGGATTTGTAAGTCTATGTAAAGGACTATTGTGTGGTGTGTATCAAAGGTCCCTGATCAATGATCGCCACCGAGAAGTTGGTTGGGTCTATATATTACCAATATTAAGTTTCTTCTGTCACATTTCTTCCCGCTTGCTCATATCGCCTGGTGCCTTTGTGAATCATTTGAATGAAGGCCCTCAAAATAATGCCCACAGAAAATCGGAGCCATTTTCATTGTTTTTCTGACCGACTTTTGGCACCATTGGCTCTCAGTGACTTTTGAGCCAGCCCACTTAACGCTTCTCGACTGATTAGAATGCCACTGTTTTGCTGAGTTTCAGCCCGTTACTTTACCCTTCCAATTTCTACTGGCATGCACACATCCAAAAACATAATGATCATCATTACTAAAACCTGTCGGAAAATTCAATAACTTATATCATTGCATTTTCCAGAATATATTTGGTTTTATGTAATTTGGTCATTTTGGAAATTGTAAAACAGACTGGTTCAGCAGAACCTCCTTTTCTGTGCTTGCTGTCACTTGCTGAGTTATTTTCATAATTGTGTTTCTTCTGGATGATTGATTTTATTAATTGACAAGTTGCTGAGATGAGATTAATGGGGTTGGTTTCCTGGTTGCTGACACTGCAACAGTCACATCAACAATGACGGGGCTGCCATTTAGTGACTATTACTTGCAAAAGATTCTTCTGTTGATCTGGGGCAAATTATTGAATAGGTTAAAAGAAGCACCTTTTAACTTATTTTGAAGTTGGCCTGAAACCATTCTGCTATACTTCCGCCCGCCATTAAAGTGGAACAAGGGCAACTCTGAGTAGGCTCCCTGTCTTTGAATTTCTTGCATCTGCACAAAACAATTTGTCCCCAAACTTTAAAATTCCCTGTGTCCCATATGTATATTGAATCAGTACAAAAAGTGAGATTGCATCTTGTTTCATCTATCATAAGAATTATCCTAAATTACCCAACCACATCAAAGTTGCAGTGAGAAAGGATCCACAATTCCAGACATTCTAAAAGACCTTTAAATACACCACTATTTTCCTGGGGAAACTCATTGTTGGTGTACACTTGGGTATTGCCTTTGGAAAGAGAATGGATCTGGACAATGGTGACATTGTCCAGCTGACTAACAGAAATTTGATAACTGCTTGCTTTGGTAGGTTCAGTCATTAGAGTAGAAATGTAGCATGGCAATCAATTCTTCGACCTTTGTACATTATTTTCATTAGAATCTGAACTCTATCAAAAGGAACTCCTTCATATCTAGCCTTCCTTACTCAATGAACTTGAAAGAACGAGAAAATGAAACCTCATCAGATTAAAAACATTGTGTCTAAGTTTCCAGTTGATACTGCTAATGCTGAGAGAATATTTTAAGCCGATTCATTGTTTATTCATTGTATATTCAGGGTTTAGATAGAGTTTAGGTCCACCTGGATTATAGGGATCTGGAGGGAAAATGAAATTGAGGCCAACAGTCAGATCAGCCATGAGCTCGGTGAAGGTATGAGCAGATCTTAGCAGCAGAATGTCTTCATTTCTTTTGTCCTTATTAAATTAATTGAAGAATACTTGGCAGTTATAATGCTCATGTTGTATCCTGTCCACTGGAGACCTGAAGTTTTGGAGCCTCAGTGTTTGCTTCGCTGGGAATGTCTGTTAACCTTGTCTCAAATGTACCACCTCAAAAAGAAGGAAAACCAATGATCTCCAAAAACAATCAGGAATCTACACGGAGGTTGACTATGGAATTATTTTTGCCGGTTGCAATCTATATAAAGCGCAGCTAGATTTGATGGCAATTTGCGATAGAATTTTGAAATATATATATCCTATAATTAGGGTCATTAAACATCAACAAGATAAATTTATCTCCGCCTCCGGCCCATCACATATAGATAACTCAACCCTCTCAGAGTAATATAACTGCACCTCTATGACAACCTGAATCTAAACTAAATTGTTATGGTTCTGCACGGACACAATAGTAGAATGTGAATCAGAAGTATTCAGTCAGTGTGTATTTGAAGTATAAAGGCTGTTCAAACAGACCCTTTGAGTCAATTTCAGAAAGGATAAGGAACAGCAAAATCTCTCTGTTAACAGTGAAAGACCACAGCAGCTCAATGGAACTAATTACCTCCCTTACAACCAACTAAGCCATCCCACAAGATCCATCTGAAATTATTAGAAAATTACTTGGGTGAATATTTTCAGATGAATATTTTCAGAACATACCGGAAAACTTAGCTGAAAACATTTTACTGCAAAGTTTCTGAGCAGAGTGAATCTCAAGGGGCAAATGTAGGATTTCTCATTTTCCCCTTATAATTGATCTGACATTGTGGGTGACAAGGCATGGGTGCCAGCGAAGCCTTGGGCAGTCTACTTGGGAATTTGTGTGGACGAGGTGGCTGTGGGCCCCTCCTTCAATTGCATTCAGATGATAACAAGATGGGTGCAAAGGTCCTGTTCCTCAATTGAACCTCAACAATAATTTTCTAGATTTGACAGCTCTCAACTTGTGTTCAACTGATCTGTTTCCTCTATCTATGCAGTGCCTCATAAGTGGATGCTCCCCACTGTCAAATAGACCTCTGCGTAAACACAATTCCTGCAGCAAAGATGTGTGGAATTCTTTGCCACAGAAGGCTGTGGAGGCCAAGTCAGTGGATATTTTTAAGGCAGAGATAGATAGATTCTTGATCAGTACAGGTGTCAGAGGTTATGGGGAGAAGGCAGGAGAATGGGGTTAGGAGGGAGAGATAGATCAGCCATGATTGAATGGCAGAGTAGACTTGATGGGTCGAATGGCCTAATTCTACTCCTATCCCTTATGACCTTATATGACCTTAAAAGTCTGATCACAGTGGAGCAGATATTTGAGCAGCACCTTCGTTGCATATAACATAATTCATTGGTTCTTTTTGCCCCCAAAAATTCCCACAATTCCCTGTTGAGGATGAACTGCATCCCTTGAAGAGCCAATGACTCAGCGCAGTCTCTGATCTCCTGCCAACAAAAAGCCAGAATGACTTTGCACACTCACTTTCCAAACAACAGAAACCCACTGAAATGAGAGAGAGACATGGAACTTCAGCAACGGGTCAGACCCATAGCCACTGCTTTCACCCTAGCTCTTTGTCTGGGAGCAGACAACCATAGCTTCTCTGACAGAGAAAATGAAAGCACAGAAACCTCTGAGGCAAATTGAAATTGCCATATACATTCAGTAACAGCAGTAACAAGAAATGCTGATCCATTAATGTCTTCTCTCTTGATATCATTTAAAATTCATTCTAGCAATTCGCTTCTGTAAAGCTCCTTTTTTATCTTCAGTGATGAAAAAAATAAAACTGATTTATTTAATCAAGCAGATCTATAATGCAGCATTTATACCATGAAGGTGACCCATTACACATTACCAACGGGAACTGCAAGGCCCAAGGCTACCTTGAATTGGCAAGCCTCCATAGATATGGCCCAAATCCAAGCACATCACTCAGCATCATTAAATATCATTTGATCATTTTGGAACTAAGAAGATAAGCTAAAGAATATTTGAACTAAGTAAACATCAGTCACAGAAGAGGTTATGGTGGTGCTTTCCATTTCACTGATCATGTTCTCATTCATTCACTTGATGTTGCCGTACATTTCTTGTGCCTTTTCACTATATGCAACACAAATGCTGGATAGTTGTTATGTAAGAATGTGCTTGTTGTACTATTCATTATACCGACATATTCCTGTTTATTATTGAAAGCATGATTAAATAAATTGCATGTGATTTCTGACATTAAACTCTTTCAAATGACTTAAATGCATATTTGACAACTGTGGGATCTCCAGTGTGAAATTATCACTACTTTCTAGACACAGAATAACCAAGTTGTACTTACCTACCCACTGAGAAGGGTTTATGTAACAGGCCAACATTCAAATGGATGTCAGTGTTCTCGGACTGTCTGAAAAAATGTTCATACGTGAGTCTGAAGTGCTTCACTGGTGGAAGTCAAGGTCATGATCATTCTCAGCTTCCCAGCCTCAGCATCATTCTAGGCTGCTGTTTCAGATCACTGGAAAATGTCGCAGTTTGCTGTTTACAGTTGCGTTAGGGAGGTCTGAACCCAGATCACTGGAGCTGTGAGGCACAGGAGCTATTGCCATTGTGCCTCCCCACATTTTGGGACTTCTGCATTGTTTCCTACTGCAGGTCTGGATTTTGCGGCATTGCAGGTCTCACCAAATGCAGGCATTCATAAACTACACTCTTGTCCTTACCGAATCCTTCCTGGCAACATCCTTACAGGAGAACCTGGGGTTGCAGCATTGCAGGGACCACGACCCCTGCACAAAGAACATGTCTCCTGTGGCCATTGCTCTTCACCAGCCTGACCGATCCCACTGACCCAGTGGGAGCACAAGCATTCTCTTATTGTTGCAGTATCCATGAATTCATTGGTAACTCTCCCTTGAAGCTGGAAGAGCATTGCGAGTGTGATGATATGCCCCTTTAAGCACTACCTGCAAAGTTAATTTCTAGTTTATTACAAAGTTAAGCTGTGAAAATCTGAAAAATCTCAATGGGGAATGTTGGACTGAATGTGCCAACAGCACTCACCATGTGGCATTACACAGGGAAAGTTTTATGACGCTGCTTTGCGAACCTCACTCTTGAAGTTATTACTCTTTGTGCGATTTTCACAAACAGTGATAGTTTGACCCACATGCCTATTTTAATCCCATAAACACATCATGAAAATTCCTAGCTCAAAATGTTTATCCAATTTAACATGCAATATTTCATCATAGCCATAAATTTTGGCATTGCATTGGGTAACTGTTTGATTGCAGAATATTGTAAAAATGGTAAAATATTTTGAATTTAAAAATCTAATTGTGTCCTTGTAACATGGAGCTCAGATGACATTCAAGCAAACGGACTAATGTTTGAAGGTTCTGGGAATGGTCACAAAGTTAAAAGTGAATGGGGAAGTTAGGTCTCGAGGTATGGATATGCATTAAAAATATTTTTGGATGGGACCTCCATGTAGGAGATACCTTGGTGCAAGGGAACACTGAGGAAGGCAGTATCAGTGTCCCAGCTATATAACTATGGTGGACAATTCTTTAAAACACATTGAAATGTGCTGAATAACATCCTTTCCTCTCCCCTGCAGGAGAATGTAGTATTTACTTGCTGCCAGCAGCAACATGGACAAACAGAGAACAAACAAGAGTCCTTTCACTCAGCAGCCCACAGAAGAGTATTTGAGCTACTGTCACACAGAGTCTGAGACCAATTGCTACATTGGTGTCATTGAAGATGATGATCTCCAACTGACTAACTCACCTTCTCTCATCCCATTACCCCAATGCTCTCCCCACATTTGCCTTCTCATAAGAAAGTTCTCATGAACTTTCAGGATTAATGGAGCTTAGAGGCTGATGTCTCTTACACCCAGCTAGATGGGGCGTAATATGGGAGAGTTGAGAGGCTCCATGAATTGTTCTGCAACAGGCAGAGCAGTCCAGCCATGCTTTTGAAGTTGCAGCAAATGACGGATCTCCATAACTGCCTCAGAGCCCCAGCTCCACCAGAGGACCTTATTCCTTAAGTTCAGCACTCCCTGAATATTCTGCTTGGATATACCCTCCTAAACAGAAACCCCTCCTCCTCCTTTGTGATCTTCAGGCTGCCTTCTCCTTCTTGCCAGGCAAGGAGGAGAAGACCACCAAATTCCTTCAAAAATCCTTTGCACACTGCCGTTGCTTATCCACTCCAAAATTCTCAATTGCCACAAGTATTTCTGACCTCTTCTACTCTCAATACCTCACAAATCAAGGGTCCCTTTGCACAGCACATTTTGGCAGGAAGTGGGATTGGTTAGCAACAAGACGGGTTTATGCCCTAATGCTTCTCCGATTTTTGCAGAGTCTTCAAAGCGCGCACGATATTAGTATGATTTTAAAATAACAGAAAGATTCAATCATGACCAACCCGCTTCCAAAAATTAAAAGGCTGAATATAATTCTGAATAACTCCAAATAATTAATTTATTTGTGGGTACATTAATTGTACTATTTCAATAGACTTGCATTGATATCATCAAGGGTCTTGGCTTTGGAGCAATTTTTGATTTTGATTATCATCACAAAGAACTCTTAAAACCATTGGCACTGGCAGCACACCTTTTTACATTGTGCAGTCTGTTCTTTGCAAATTCAATTCAAACACTAATCCCACTGCTTGCTTCCACCCCATAGTCCTCCAATATCTGCCACATCAACTTTTTATCTGTAATGCTTCAGAATCTGCCTGTTTTTTACAGATATGGTCCCCTCATTCCACTGGGAACAGGGATTCCTCCAAACCATTCCCCTTGATGATACAATCGCCCATCACTGATAAACCAAAAATGAGAATTAAATGACAGGAATGTCAAATATGAACGTAATTCTTTCAAAAGAACCCCTGCTGATGATATGCTCTATTTGAAAGCAGTGCAATTTGATGGCATTAAAAATGAGATGAGCACAAACATTGGCTTGAATACAGTTTATCCGGTTCTGTTTTTTTGGTGCAAATCCCTTATGATAGATGTTTGGTGGCAGACCTGCTTGTGCATTATGAGTTCAATTAAATAAATCTGTTTGTCAGGAGTGGTGAGGCTACGATGATTTATGGTAATGAATCATACGAGGTTTCCTATTAGAATCATAGTTACAGAGCACTGCATTGGTAAAGGTGATATGTTTAGAATTAAATATTGAACTATGATTCCAATCATCTCCTCAGCAGGGTGTAAAATATGCCACAGTCTCCTTGAAGAAAGTCAAGGAACTCTCTTTATCCTGGACCATATTTATCCTATAACCAGCACCTTTAAAAGCAGACTAACTGGTTATTCGTTCCCTGGCCTGCAAACCTTGTGGAGGCAGGTCCTCCAATATGCTCCCACTTAATGGGGTTGATAATTCTCCATTATATACCTTGTCCTAACTAAAAGTAAACAGATTAATTGTATGTGCACCTAACTTCCTTTCATATTTATAGATTTCTCCTGTTATCTTGTAAGGGATTAATAATGATAATGCCAAATGTGTGATTTCTTAGCATGTCTTTCGAATAAACTCCAATTCCAATTCCAGTTTTTCAAATTATTTCTCCAGAGTGTGGGCTTTGGAGGCTGCCAGCATTTAGTTTCCCATCCCTAAATGCTCTTGAGAAGGTGGCGCTGCCATCTTGAACTGCTGCAGTCCTTGACGTGTGTGTACACACACAATGCTGTCAAGCACCCATTCCCAGGATATTCGCCCAGTAGTGGTGAAGGAATGGCAATATATTTCCAAGTGAGGATGGAGTCCAGCCTGGACTACTTTAAATTTGGCGGGAAATCAAAGAGAGTGAAACATTCCACTTGAACAGAACCTGATTGCCATTTCAATAGCTTGAACTAAGGTTACAATTTTTATTGTATCCCTCACCTTGAGCAACTGAACTTTTTAGATGATAGACTGCATCCTACAGTTCTGTCAGTTACTCCAGTTGTTTTGAAAGACATTGTTAAGAAAGAAAGACGAATAATTCGTATCGGAAAAAACCCCATTTCTGTACACCCAGAGTGGCTGCACATAATATATGAAGGGAATCAATCAGAGCCTTCACAGGCTTGTGGGGTGAGAATTCTTAAGATCCACTAGCCTATAACTCTTCTCAATCCAAAGAGTCTACTTCTTCTTAGGAAGTCCTTTGGAATCGAGGATAACTTACTTTCTCTTGGGTTTGTGGGTCTTGAAGTAATTATTGAGGACAATGTTGAGACTGAACTTTCTGCCTCAGATGCAAAAGGTGGTGGCAGAAAGAATGGGTGACTAATTAGTTTCTAGGGAGGTACATACCTCCCACAGCTCAAAATGCATGGTCTCAAAATTCTTCAACGGTGTTTTAAGGACATCCTTGAATGTTTTCCTCTGTCCATATGGCAATGTTTTCACGTCAGAGTTTTCCATGTTTTCCAGAGATGCTGCCTGACCCATTGAGTTACTCCAGCAATATGTGTTTTCCTACATTAACCCCTTCTCCTTTGATTGCTGCAATATGCAGATAGCTATCAATCACAGCTCTGAAAGTAATCAATGCCTGACCTTCACAACCTCCAAGAGTAGACAATTACTAAGGTTCACTACTCTCTGTGTGAAGAAATTCCTCTTCATCAATGTAAGCTTAAGTAAGCATAATTCTTTAACAATGGTAATATTTCTTGTGAGTAGTCTCATTTTGGGCGGCACAGTAGCACAGCGGTAGAGTTGCTGCCTTACAGCGTCAGGGACCTGGGCTTGATCCTGACTACGGGTGCTCTCTGTACGGAATTTGTACTTTCTCCCTGTGACTGCATGGGTTTTTTCTGGGTGCTCCAGTTTCCCCCCACAGTCCAAAGACCTATAGGTTTGTAGGTTAATTGGCTTTGGTAAAATTGTAAAATGATCTCAAGTGTGAGGGATAATGTCAGTGTAGAGTGTGATCGCAGGCCGGTGCAGACTTGGTGGGCTGTAGAGCCTACTTTCACACTGTATCTCTAACGTAAAGTAAACACAGTCCGAAGAGGCCTATGGTTTTGGGACTTTAACTTTTATTTCCAGACGCCTTCACCAGGGAAAGAAGTATCCACATATATACACTGAATCGTTGTTGAGCCTTCTTATGATTTTTTTTATAGTTCAGTAGGGTCACTTCTGATTCTTCTCATCTCAAGAGAATACAGGCTGAGTCAACTCAATCTATCCCACCATCCCAGATGGGTGTTTGCTTCACTCCTCCTACTAGGAGTATATCCTTTGTGGGAAAGGAGATCACAATTATACGTGTTAATCCAGGCATGACTGCCAGGGCCATGTATGGCTGAAGTAAGCAACATTCTTTAACGTTGGTAATATTTCTTGTGAGTATTCTCATTACACATCATTAAGCCTCATTGGCAGGTTCCACTCTCACTAGATTGTTTTAAATCAGTCATGCCTAAAAACAATTGAACGCTATCTTGTCAAAAGCATTTACACACTGTTTCTCTGCATTCCCAAGTAGCAGGGTATGTGATGGGATTGTTTGATGGTCTATAGGGTCAAGTGCCTGTAGGCCTTAGTGTCTTGTGTGATGCCTGGTAATGTCAATCAGCATCTGAAGAATAGAAAAAAGAAACTGGAAGTGGATCAAGTGAAATTAAGGGATAATTGAATAAGTTTTCCGATAAATTGGTGATGCATATCAATTTGAAGACTGGTTCTATCGGAACGTTTTGAGGGAAGTTTTAAAGGTTTCAAAGGTCAAAGGTCTTTTATTGTCACATGTACCAATTAAGGTACTGTGATATGCAAATTACCATACAACCATATGAAAAAATAAGCAACAAGCCACACAAATGCATAAAGGTTAACATAAACATCCACTGCAGTGGATTCCCCACATTCCTCACTGTGAGGGCGGCACGGTAGCGCAGCGGTAGAGTTGCTGCTTTACAGCGAATGCAGCGCCGGAGACTCAGGTTCGATCCTGACTACGGGTGCTGCACTGTAAGGAGTTTGTACGTTCTCCCCGTGACCTGCGTGGGTTTTCTCCGAGATCTTCGGTTTCCTCCCACACTCCAAAGACGTACAGGTTTGTAGGTTAATTGGCTGGGTAAATGTAAAAATTGTCCCTAGTGGGTGTAGGATAGTGTTAATGTACGGGGATCGCTGGGCGGCACGGACTTGGTGGGCCGAAAAGGCCTGTTTCCGGCTGTATATATATGATATGATATGATATGATGGAAGGCAAAAAAGTCCAAACCTCTTCCTCTTTATTTCTCCCGTGGTCGGGGCAGTCGAACAATCTGTCGGCCGATCAAAGCTCCCGCAGCTGATGGTCGAAGCTCCCTCATCAGGGTGATCGAAACTCCTGCGGAGCTCGCAAAAGTTGCTCTCCAGCAAAGGCCGCCAACTCCTCGATGTCAGGCCGCAGTACGGACGGAGATATGATACGGAAAAAAATCGCATCTCTGTTGAGGTAAGAGATTGGAAAAAGTTTCCCCTAACCTCCACCCCCACCCCACATAAAACAAGCTAAAGAACACTAAAAACATACATTTAACACATACTATTTAAACACAAAGAAGGAAAGGACAGACAGACTGTTGGTGAGGCAGCCTTTGCTGGCGCCACCCAGTGGAAGTTACAGCTCTTTTAAGTAAAGCTTCATCTGGGGCTTATCTGCATCAATCAAGAGGCCAGGGACCAATAGAGTTCAATACTCAAGCATCATGGAGGTGAGCTACTGGTGCCATTGGCAGGTTGTCCATTGAAGTAACCAATTTCTTGTTGCCTGGCTTCCTAATGGTAGGTCCTGGGCTGTGGGAAAATGTTGCAGCAGATAATTTGAGGGCCAGTCACACCTTTAATATTCCTGCACCTTATGACTCTATTGTTAGGTGGACTTGGAGAAAAAAATACTTTTATTTGGCCACACCTTTCCCAAAGTGATATCTTGGGCCCTTAATTTATACATTTAAAGGGTTTCATGCCAAAAAGAATGTAGCCAATAAATATCTTAGCAATATCAACAGCTGCACCGATATGTTTGAGTCAAGCCCATCCCAAAACTGATGCAAAATGCTTTTCCATCTATTTTATGTGTGAAATAAAGAACATACAGTATGTCATGTTTGTCTACAAGATATTTAGGTCCAAGTGCAACCTCATAGTTGGTGGATTGCTATAACCTATTGAGAAGCTATTGAAACAATGTAGTATGATGCTTGCAGTTAAATCTACTGTTGCGTTTTACATCTACCGTTGTGTTTTACTTGCTGCACTGATCTAAGTGAGTTAAATTAGTACTCAGTTCTGGATGAACTCAGGAGAATCAACTATAATTTACTCTGTTAATGAAGGCAGGTGATATGAAATCCCAGGCTCGAAAAGAGTAAGGCTCTTTGAGTCTTTAAGCATTGCAAAACAGAAGGCATTCCTTAAAATAGATATTAAAATCAGCACATGCAAAATAGATTTCTCAGGAAACGTATCAAATGGGCAAAACCAAGGAATCCATTGGATTCCTAGCCTCTTACCTAGATAAAATTAAACTTATTTTTAAGCAATGGCGCCATAGGAACAAAAGGGGAGAATATTTGGAAATGCTGTGTAAGAAACTGCAGCAATGTAGGAGCATAAGAACAACATTTGTTTGGAAGCATTGAGGTTGACTGCTTATTTTGCATGTTAGTTTGAGAGCATCGCACAGAGCAACAACTATCCCCTTCGATCGAGTTAATGAAAAACTGGAATCATTTTCTCCCAACGGGAAGGAGTGTGCAAACCCATAGATGATTCAATGGTGTTGCTGTTGTTGGGATGTGGTTATGATTGAAGTGGGAATAAAACATGTGAACATGTGAGCAGTACATGTGAATTCAAAAGGTGGGAAAGTTGCCATCACAGTGAGGCCTGGCAAATTTCTGTAAGTAAGGAGGATTACTATCCTATGAGATAGCGAAGGCAAAAAAAGTTTGCAAAACACTCATCGAGACTCACATTCAAGTTGGCAAAGTTAAGGAAGATCCAGACGAACATATGCTGGATATTATTCATAACGCATATGAATGGAGACTGCCACAGACCTCCAAACCTGGGTCTGTCAAGACACAAAGAGAAGAAAGTTGGGATTTGCTTAAAAAGTGTTTAAGCCTCAGGAAATATTAGAACAATTACCAGCTGAATCCAAAGAACAACATAGCATTTTAGACAAGATTTCCAACAGTGTGAATTGGCATAGGAGTGAGGCAATGCTTCAAAGCAGTAACTTAAAAAGAAATCCCAGCAATTCCGGCCAAAGCAGAAGGGGCCCCACTCAAGGAGATGATTCTGATTGCATTACTAATTAGAAGAACACTGACAAAGGCATGCAGATGACAAAGCAACCCAGGATAGAACTACAGAACAGTGATTACTCATGATATTCTGCAGAAAATGTTGTTGCCGCCCTCAATAAATGTTCATGAATGTAATAGATGTAAGAATTCTTACCTCTCAAGCCACTGGACATGTGCAAGACTAATCTAAAATCTGCCCTGATTTATCAATCGAGGCAGTACTGGAAAGAGAATTGTAAACTTTAGATTGGAAAGATATTTTGCATTCTGGAATAAGAGCAAAAAGGGCATTGGTGATACATTGGTTGAAAAGAAGTGTTGAGCAATGAAGGGTCACAGGACGTTTAAAGATACTTTAGACTTTAGAAGGGGCGGCACAGTGGTGCAGCAGTAGAATTGCTGCCTCATATCGCCAGAGACCCAGGTTCGATCCTGGCTATGGGTGTTGTCTGTATGGAGTTTGTCCATACTCCCTGTGTCATAGTCACTGAGTTTACAGTGTGGAAACAGGCCCAACTTGCCCCCACCAGTCAATGTCCCATCTACTCTACTCCCACCTGCCTGCATTTGAACCATATCCCGACAAACCTGTCCTATCCTGTGACCACGTCGGTTTTCAGTGGGTGCTCCGGTTTACTCACACATTGTGCAGGTTGAAGGTTAATTGGTTTCTATAATTTCATAATGAGGTATATGGGGATGAGGATGGGGGTGGGAGGAACCATAGAATTGGTTTCAAGGTGATTGGGAAAAGTTAGAAGCCAAAGAAAATGTCTCTACAAAGGAACCAGAAATGAAGTCTTCAAGGCAAAGCTTCAGAGAGCAGTGAAACAGAGCAGCTGAGCCTGAGAATGTGAATAAGTGTTGGGGTACTAAAGAAACAGAAGTCCTCAAGTCTACAAGCACAACAAATGCAATGTGCCTGCAGAGTTCTCCAAAAGTGTCCACCTAAGAGAAAGTATGTCAGCAAGAATGTATGTAATTGATGTGGATGTAGGACACGTCACTGGAGGATCCAACCTCAAGAGTGTACTACTAAAATACTATTAGTATGTCTCTTGTCCCACCAAGGTCCAGAACACCTTCAACCACTGCATGCATCCATAAAAAATGCCTACCGCTCCATTCCCGGCCACATTTCTTGGGAGTCCGCATCACAGAGGATCTGAAGTGGGCAACGCACATTGCCGCACTGGTGGGTAAGGCTAAGCAGCGCCTTTACCACCTTAGACAACTGAGGAAATTCAGAGTGTCTCTGAGGATCCTTCATTGCTTCTACTCTGGGGCTGTAGAGAGCATCCTGTCCGGCAACATTACAGTCTGGTTTGGGAACAGCTCTGCCCAGGACAGGATGGCCCTGCAGAGAGTAGTGCGTTCGGCAGAACGCACCATGGGAACTACACTCATCCCCCTGCAGGACCTATACATCAGGAGGTGCAGATCCAGACCAAGCAAGATCATGAGGGACCCCTGCCACCCCAGTAACGGACTGTTTCAGATGCTACGATCAGGCAAACGCCTCCGCTGTCATGCTGTGAAAACGGAGAGGATGAGATGGAGCTTCTTCCCACAGGCCATCAGAACTGTCAACTTTTATAACCCCAGAGACTAAATTTTTGTCGACACTAATAGTAACTTATTAACTTTATTTATATGCTGTAACTGTAATTCTTTTTGTGCACAACCCGCAGGCATTGCCACTTTCATTTCACTGCACATCGTGTATGTGTATGTGACAAATAAATTTGACTTGACTTGACTTGACTTGACTTGATTTCGGGACATTTTTACTCCCTGCCTACAAACACAAACTGAAGCAGGAATATCCGGTACAGAAAGTTGTTCAGTGCTGGTCTGAGGAAACAGGTGACATCCTATGTGACTGCTTTGAGTCAGTAGACTGGTCCACGTTCAGGGAAACTGTGACCAACCTGAATGTGTACGTCACTGCCATGACAGAGTTCATCAGCAAGTATGTAGAGAATGCGTGCCAAAGAAGACAATCTGAGTGTTCCCCAACCGGAAACCATGGATGAACCTTGAAGTCCATTCCCCAGTGAAGGCCAGGACTGCTACGTACAAGTCAACTACAAGACAATAGTTTCCTATTCATAGACTACAGCTCTGCTTTCAATTCCATTATCCTAACCCAGCTCAACTCCAACATGTGGAGCCTGGAGTCAGCACTCTACAACTGGATCCTCAACTTCCTGACCAAGACCACAATCAGTGAGGTATAAACTCCATCTTAGACCAAGTAAGAGATTACACCAGATAATTTCAGATGATTCCTTCATATCGTGTCAAAAATATACTACACTCCCTAAGATGGTGCCCACTTCTGAGATTACTAGCATTTCCTTTTCAGAAATCATCTTTATTCTTGACACTGATTCGGTCATTCCATGTTCTGGAATTTAGTCTATGCCCTGATGCTACTCAGTGTAGATTCAAACAAAGTTTCATCGTCTAGATATTGATGAATATAGGAAATTAAATACAATACAGGCTGCACAATGACATTATTACATTCGTATAGCCATTTAAATTTATAGCACAGTATGGGACATTGTTACCACTGCACAAGATAATTACAGCAACTGAACATTTCAATAAACTGTGTGCCTGTTTTATATTGAAAGCATTTGAATTGCTGGGACAATGTCATGGTTCTTTACATTTTCCTTGTGCGTTTTGCCTGAATTTCTAGAAAGATATCCTTGGCGGCTACATCGATGCAGCATTGAACCCAGGTCCTGCTGTGGATAATGGTGATATGGGACCTTTTCGATTGGTCCCAAAGTTTCTGGGTTTAGGAGGGAAAAGGAGCTCCTGATACTAATTGTAATCTGTTAACAATTCCAGGGGAAAACAAATTGTGGCTAGTGGATGAAATCCAAATTAGGTCAGCTGCCTTCATCACAACTAAACACTCTACTGACAATTCTTATCTGAGGTCTTCTGAAGAGTGGTCACTTGAGCATTTCTTTGCTATGAGATTTTGCACAGCATCTTTCCGTCTTCTGAAAAGATAGGCAGAAAAATTGAAGAATTGTTGATGAGCTAAACTTTTAATTGTGACGCCAATTAAAATGCATTCTAGATGTCCGGTTTTATCACAGAGCATCGCACAAAAGCCTTGTTCATGTGTAAATGTGAGAGTACCATGCAGAAATGACCCAGGGGCTAATTGGTCCTACCAAATTCCCACCAAAGGATAAAACCGTTTTTTTAGAACTGAACTGGCCATAATATTTGTACTTGTCAATGGCTTCTTTGCAAGCTTGAAATAAACTACTTCCTGGAAGTACTTTACCTGCATATTATGTACTCAATCCAATAATACAAGTAAAATGGAATTTGGAAATCTTGGCTGCCATTTTCATGCTTCACTGGATATTTGAAAATTTCAAAGTTACGACTTATTCTCAATTGAGGCAAAGCAATCCATGTCAATTTTTGAGTTGAAGATGTGATTTATTGGTCATTAATTTTGTATTGAGAATGCAATGGGTGGAGTTCCAGGATTTATATTTTAAAAATCTGCCTTCTGAGTTACCCTCTGTTTAGTTTAGTTTAGTTTAGTTTAGTTTAGTTTAGTTTAGTTTAGTTTAGTTTAGTTTAGTTTAGTTTAGTTTAGTTTATCATATCATATCTCTGTACGGTACAGAATCAACTTCAAGCTCCTCCTATTCACGTATAAAGCCCTAAATGGACACTCCCCCCCCTACATCAAAAATCTTCTAACCCCCTCTCTAACTCCAGGTCCCTCAGGTCGGCCGACTTGGGGCTACTCACTATCCCGCGGTCTAGGCTTAAGCTCAGGGGTGACCGCGCTTTTGCGGTTGCAGCTCCTAGACTGTGGAATAGCATCCCTCTCCCCATCAGAACTGCCCCCTCCATCGACTCCTTTAAGTCCAGGCTCAAAACCTATTTCTACTCCCTAGCGTTTGAGGCTCATTGAGGAGGCGCTGGGAACTGTTTGCGTGCTACTGTATGTTTCTTTTTTTTTCCATTGGAACCTAATCAGATGTACAGCACTTTGGTCAACGTGGGTTGTTTTTAAATGTGCTATACAAATAAAATTGACTTGACTTATTGATGTAGAAACAGCGCGGAAACAGGCCTTTTCGGCCCACCAAGTCCGCGCCGCCCAGCGATCCCTGCACATTAACACTATCCTACACCCACTAGGGACAATTTTTTACATTTACCCAGTCAATTAACCTAAGTTTAGTTTAGTTTAGTTTAGTTTAGTTTAGTTTAGTTTAGAGATACAGCACGGAAACAGGTCCTTCAGCCCACCGAGTCCGCACCGACCAGCAATCCCCACACATTAACATTATCCTACACATAAACTAGGGACAATTTACAATTTCATCAAACCAATTAACCTACAAACCCGTATATCTTTGGAATGTCCGAGGATACCTGAGCTCCCGGTGAAAACCCACACAGGTCACGAGGAGAATGTGTAAACTCTGTACAGACAAGCAACTGTAGTCAGGATCGAACCCAGCTTGCTGGCGCTGTAAGGCAGCAACTCTACTGCTGCACCACCATGCTGCCCTGGTCTATAAATCCATGGGCACCAGCAGCCCAAACAATACTAAAACTAAGAGGTCAGTCTCCATGCAAGAGCCCAGAAAGCGGAGCATATTGATTGCCATTCTACCAAATAAGGCATCACAGAGAAACCCAAACCTGTCTTTAGCCAAGGTTGTGTGTACATAATTCTGATAGTAGGCATAGCAGGCACAAGGTGGATATCAGCAATTGTAACCTTTCCTCCTCTAAACCGATGGGCCAGTTTTAACAATTGTAGTGCCATGTTGACTGCGATGTGGATCAGACCTTAGATCCTGTTGTGAATGATTTAGTAGGGTGCAGGAGAGTTGGTTATCTACACCAATTGTCACCTTAGCTTACTTGAGTTTTAATTTGGAATGTGAAAAACAGTGAAAACCCACCTGTGCACTGAGCAAACAAAATATAGTTTTATATTACCACATTCCTATTAAATGATCTACTAAACCTCCAGCATTATAATTCAAAATAAACCTTGTAATCCTGGTTACCGGCTTGCATTTTTTAAATTCTTAATCTGATAGCTGCCCTCAGCTTTATAAATTCTATAATTTTATCTAAGGTTTTCGTGCTCACCACTGAAGCTTATTTTTCTTCAGACAAATAAAGAAAAAGTTATGTTTTTCCAAGCACAATGTGACATTATGGAGTTGGGGGGGGGGGGGTTGGGCTGGAGTGGGGGGTGATGTAGATGGATGGGGGGGGGGGGGGATGAAATGAACAGAAGCGTATCTTTGTTCTGCAATGAAACCCAGCTACAGAGAAACCATTGAACTTCCTGTGGACTGCAACCGAACACGCAGGACCCGGTATATAGCGGGTGCTCTGTTGCTTCTGCCTTTAGTGAAATTATAAGAACGGCATCTTTGTGCTGAAGTGAAAATGATGCTGCTCAGCTTTCCCATGAGGTGACTTACAGCACCCCCACTGTTTGGAGAGACAATTTCACTTGTAACGCTAATAACTTTAGTGGGGTGGCTGGCTGAGCCAGCGAGGACACTTCACTGCACATCTTGGCTCAGTCAGAAATCGGAAGCAGATGGTTCTTTCGGCTGGCTTCCCACTCAGGCCTGTTACTGCAAGCCTATGGTTGTTTGCTGGTTGCTGCTGGCAGTTTGTGACTTGAACATGGTAGGACAGAAGTGAAAAATCAAATCTCTTAGCAGACCAGCACACTGTGATGAAATTTGACAGATCTGACATTCTATACCTGATGCATAGTTAGATTATATTAACCTTTGCTTTCTTTCAGCTCTTTTTCCCCAACAAGTTGTTAAAATCATTCTTTTCACCTGCAACATTACAAGCAATGTTTAAAGAGACAGAGATCAAACTCACTTGCAGAACAGTTCTCTGGGCAGAGATATTCCCATTTTTACTGTGACCAAGGTACGACTGAATTGAGGCAGCTATTTCACTTTAATTTCATTTCCATCTTCCTTCAGAAAAACTGAAAAATAAGTATAAGAATATTTTCAATTCACACTTTTAAAGGAAGGATTGTTCACAATTACCAAAGAATTTTATGAAGGGCAATAGCAGCGTTGATATTTGTCATAATACTGGGGATAAACTATGCAGTGATCATTTTCAATTAATAGATAAATTAGTTCATTGCAGCTTGTCATTAATGGGTTGGAAATATTTATTTATAGTTGATTATTTATATTATTTATACTTTAATCATTAGGATCTTTGCACCAATAGTGATGCATAAAAAAAGATTTTACAATAATCGCATTAACACTATGAGAACTTTTGAAATTGACCACCGCAATGAGGATTATTTTCAGTGTTATGCTTTGTAAATAAAGATTCAGATTTTCTACTGTTTCCCCGGCAGTATTTCATTTTAGAATCAATCATACACATTCAGAGCGATCTTTCTTTCTTTCCACCTAGGTGAGGCAATTTTTTTTTTACAAATTTTACTTGATCCGTAACTGAAAAAATACAGAGGAATTAAGTGTGCAATTCATGCCGAAATATTGAATTATCAGCTGCGGTACTCATAAATAGTGAACTTTCTGATTTCCTCAATAAACATTTTAATTCCACACCCTCTCTCTCTCTCTCTCTCTCTCTCTCTCTCTCTCTCTCTCTCGCTCTCTCTCTCTCTCTCTCTCTCTCTCTCTCTCTCTCTCTCTCTCTCTCTCTCTCTCTCTCTCTCTCTCTCTCTCTCTCTCTCTCTCTCTCTCTCTCTCTCTCTTCTCTCTCTCTCTCAATAAACATGATGTTCTCTGATTCCGAGTGTGTTTCTTAAAAGAAGTAAAAACATCAGCAATTATAACCATAAGGAATTGATTAGACTTTGGATAACTTAAAATGGATGCATATGATTGATTCTCTTGTTTCAAAGACACCAAGATGATATTAATTTTGTTGCAACATATTTTGCCAGTAAAGAAGGGGGAAATACTGTGGGATGTTTTGTGTTTTGTTTATATTTAGTTCTGCTCCAAGAACAAATGCTGCTTTCAATTCCCGAGTCTCTGTGCAGTCTTAAAATTATTCCATCTTTTGGTACAACTTCAAATTTCTCTAAGGGCAAGGAATTTGTAATTAGGGGAAAAGAGGGTTTGATTTTAATAAAACTCGAAGTAACATAAGCCTGTAAGTGTTCCGGGTGACTTAACACAAGGATGCTGCTTATCACATGCCAATTATGTTTCTAATTGTTGATCAGAATTAAACTACATAAAAATATGTAAAGACGATATGACAATTCAGCTTTGTGTTCTTAAAAGTTGTGAATTAATTTGTTCCAAACTGTATTCCTTACTGCTTAATGCATTTTTCATTGTTCTTAATTCTACTATGTAAACGACAGATCATTTCCATTCTCTCGTGGATTTTTATTTTATTTTAAAGACAGTACAATTATTATATTTTCATTAATACTGGATACAATAAAAAGCTGAAAGAGGAATAGAAGGTGAGGAAAAGCAACGTATTTTTCTTTGTGTTGAAGAAAGTTAGCTCTTTATGCACGCTTTGTAGAAACAGATACTGCATCAGCCTCGAAGTCTGTAAAAACAAAACATTGCATGATACTCTAAGCAGTTCCATCTGTCATGCAGAAATTTTCAGCTAATAGCCTATGGCATTCTCAGTCCATAGTCCACTACCTGTATTTCTCGTATTAATTCCCCATGTTCACCAAAAGCTTGCAGGCTTGAATCATCTCAGTGTTGAAACCCTTATTTTTGCTGCCTCACTTTGATGTTGTGTGCAGTGGGCTCTTTTTTTTTTTTAAACGAAGACAGTACTGAACAGATGACTCTTCAGTTCCTGTTCACCTTGCCACTGGGTCTGTGAGATTGGTTCATTGTCAAGGAGACTTTACCCATGATTCCATATGGTATGGATTGGGCTACAATGTTGCCCAACATGCCATTGCAAATGTTTTCTCAATTAGGTGTCTTATCTCCCGTGAGCTGCATCAGATGAAGGTTGCTGACAGCATAATGGCCGGGAAACCCTCCGACAGCTCCATCAAATGGCAGCTGTGCTATGACATCTCAGCCAGGACATGGTGGATGGTGAGTTGGCAGCAAAAGCTGTTTTTTTTTTACTTTCCCTCCCTCTTTGACTGAATGTCCCAGACCTTGCATTCATCAAATTAACATTTGATTTTCACACTATTCAGAGCTGTAATCTCACACTTTCAGTTTCTCCTCTGTGCCTTTTGAACAATGACCACTGCACAGTAACCTGCCTGTCCTGGAATCGTGCAAGAAAGTAAAGTGATTGACAGGACAAAGTGTTATTTTTTGTGTTTTTTTTAAAGTATGAAATTAGAGCTGTGCTTTTAAAAGTGTCTGTTGATCAGGTCGACTCTTGCAAGTTTCAGCATGTTTCAGAATGCTAGTGATTAAGGTTTTTTTTTCAGTGACTGTAAAACTTAAATTGTTTTTATTGCTTTAAAAGAGCTGTAAACACAATAATATATTTTCTTTCAACATTCAGAGTTAACTTTGATCAACTTTATCACGCTGCAACTGTTTCTATCAGTGTTCCGAAGTACTTCTATCTACTACTGTATTCTGTTTGTTTTCATTACAGTGAGATAATGTATTATTGTCTGTTAAGTCATGTGTTGCTGAGCTCCTTTACATTATGTAGATTGTTAGCAACTTTACCTGCGATTTGAGTCGTTTTAATGGCTCCGGTGGGTAACGCGGAGAGGTTAACAAATAATTCACAGTCAGTCGAGCTACACAACCTTTGACTTGCTGAATCTAAAAGGATGTACAGAGTGCAGGAAGATGCACAATAGTCCATTGTAGCACGAGATACAAATGAGTTCTGTTGTGTGGGGAGAAGGAGATGCAAAACATAATTGTACGCTTCAGCCTGTGCGTTAGTTTGCGATTCATTAGAAGTGATTATTTGTTTTGGTCATTATTATTCTCGAGGCACACACAACTTCTGCCAATGCGAAGCGGAGAGGGGAGGGGTGTGAGGGAAGAAAGAGAAAAGGAGAAAATAAGTTTGTTGGTGGGACAATGAATGCATTATTCTTTCTCAACTGGACTGTAAGCTTACTTGTTCTGCATCAATATCAGGATGGAGCCTGGCAAGTGGATTTGTACAGCAGGTCTTGCTTTGCTTTCTCTGCTGGCAGGCTGAAATTTTGTTGATTTCCTGGAAAAGTTTTTGATACACTTTTGGAAACGTGTCTCATGGGGGGAATTAATGTGAAGAGTTTCGAGTCGAGATATTCATGACCCCTCTCAGGGCTGGAGTCCTATCCATTTGTGTTCTTTCAAACCTGTGCTTTAAGACTGCTGCTGCATCCTTGGTTTTGCCAGGTTAGGCAGGAGAAGCATGGCTGCTACTATCTTCTTGCTATAATCAAGCCGAGTGGTAATAATGCAAGTTCTGTTATGTCATTGTTAGATAAATTACAATGTGATAACTATAATTATAGCAGAATGTATTTTCTGTAGGAGGTTTTGCTCCCTCCCCTGACTGCTGCTGCGACAAGACAATTTTATTTTTAATGAATCGTAAACATTTCAAAATAGAAGAGGAGGCGTTCCTTTTCCCTCTGCATGTGTTTACCATTTTTATCATCATATTTCAACGCTGCTTTGTGCTAAAACTTTACAGAGGAGCGAACCATGTGAAGTTAATGCACAGCTGTTTTAAGGAAGATGTGCATGAAGTATTACTTTGTGAAACACTTTTAACAACCTGCTTCTAATTTTGCCATTAAATTCAATGGGGTATAAAACTGATAATTATGTTGATTTCTATTGGATGACTGCAGCTTTGGACGGAATGAATATTATGCAGTGCCTATATTTATTACTACATGATTAGTTTAATGTCCTGCATATGTTAAATGCTGGGAATGAATACTGTAATGAATTTTGTTTTTTTAAAGGACTCAATAAGGTGTGGTATGCAGACTATTTTCTGTCTCTCCGAGTTTAAATGGCATGGAAAAGAATCTAAACATGCTGTGAAAACAAACCTCTTTGCATGGAACATTTTCTGATATTGATTTTTTTTTCGTTGCCATAGGCAAAATGAGACAAAATTTAATAAGCACTACACACTGTTCAAATGAACTGTACTCTCAGCAAATATCTGCACAGCTGTGTTATTCTTACAAACCTTTTTTAAATCTTTTAACATTCTGTGTTTAAAAATGTGGGTTTTTTCTTTTGTTGACAATTGGGAAGCACCAAATTTTAAAATGCCAGTCATTCAATCTGCGAGAAAGACTGTTACTCTCTGTTTACAATTTTCATTAAAGTCTTTAAAGTTTTCTTAAAAATCATTCTCTAAGTGAGTTATTTGCTCTGTTGAAACTAGTAGGTTTGTATTAATTGTTTGCCTCTTTTCAAATGCTCTTTCCTATTTTTATTGAAAAACATGTTGTAGAAGTTGTAATAAATTTTAACCCATTAGAATATCAGTAATTGTATGCTTCTCAATAGGTTCTCGAACCTTAATTGCATTAATTCTGACATTCTATTTGCTGATGGTCCTCCTTCTAAATCAGTTCCCGTCAATAAAGATCATTGGTTAGATAGTTCTGAACATATGGATTTGACCTGAAATTGACACAGAAATAACTACCAGGAAAGTGAGCCACTACAGATTCAGATGAATATTTTACCTCTGTAAAAATGTAAAACTTAACCATTTTCTTATGCGGATAGATGTAGAAGGGTTGACATTATCACACGCCCTGCAAATATATATGATCAATTTATATGATTGTTATGCTTGTAAAATATGGACGCAACTTATTCGTGGGCAATCAGAATTTATTAATAGCATGGCTAATAACAATTTAATTTAATAATATTGAGAGGAATAGGTGTAGTTGACCTTTAATTAAAATTACTTATTCCAACTTAAGGAAATACTGTAAGGAAAGGCCTTACCCAACGCTGGGTAGCAAACTCTTTGTAGAATTGCTCTAAATAATTATCAGGATGGTACACATTAGTTACAAAATGGTCTAGGTAAGTGTAACTCAGAAAAACGGATGTTATCTGCTTATAATACTACACACATGTATCAAGGTCGACTGGTATTCCACACAGTTACACAAGATAAAATTGGTATGTAATAGTCGCCAGTGTTGTGCGTTACAAATTAAAATGCAACTACAAACATTTGGAACCGTGGTATACTAGTTTTGTGTGTAAAAATACAATAATACCTCCAGCTTGAATTTGAGTCTGTTCAGGTAATACTGATTGTTTGCTAATAAAAGCATTCACCAACTTACTTGCTGGCCCAAATTGTGTATTTCCACCTTCTAGCATAAGATATGATTTACTAAATGGTTTTATTCTTTGTTATTAAAGCTATGCATTTTCATCAGATCACCTCGTTATCCTCTTCTCTCATATGATAGGTGCTTCACTTTGTGATACGGATGATTTATTTAGATTTCTCCCATAAAACAGCGCCGAATCTACGCCGATGCTCAATGCACATGTCACTCACACAAATAATGTTAGATTGTCAGGTCATTTAACGTGGATGCAAAGCATCTTTTTAAAATAATTTCCTGAATGGCGTTTGCTGTGTGTATTCATGTACTTTTTCACCAATAAAATTGGACGGTGGAAGTTAAGACTTGAACTTGGTGTCGACATTCGGTAGTCGGTGGTACCTTGTCGGACACCACACACCATCTGATATTCTGCAAATAATTTATGTGTCCCCTTCTATTTTGCGTTGAGGACATTTAATATGATTAGCATTTTCGCCTGTACGCTTTTCTTTCTGTGTGAACAAACCGCTCGGTGTTGCAACGTACTCATTAATTTCTGAGCAAGCTCCACTCGTTTTATTACCTGCGATGCTTGTCCCAATAGAAACTTGGCAAGCACTGACCCAAGGGTACAAGCCATGTACATTATGAGACCAGGGAATACTGCAAACGTAATCCGAAAGCGGAGCACTTTGATCTCGTAATTCAAGTTTTTTTGTCATTTTTCTTTTAAGTCTTTCCATGCAATGTCAAGTGGAAGTCTGCACGAGAATTACAGGGCATTTGTCCATTCTGATTTGGGATTATTTGGTTCCCCTGTCAAACTATTGCATAAGTGAAACGGGGTTCACACCCCCATTTTTGAGATATTATTACATTCGGCTTTTGAAGCATTTTGTGGATTAATTTTGCTTATCCTTGCAACAATGAAAGTTTCAAGCCTCCCCGTTAGCATCAATCAAGCGGTGTTGAAGCGGTCGCACTTTGCACGCTTTAAAAGTAAAACGTCCGAGCCTACAGTAAAGAGGGGTCTTTGTCTGATCCTGAACTCGCGGGTCTGGTCTCTCCAGACTCAAAGCGCAGACCTAAGTTAGAATATATTCCGACTACCAGTTTCCTAATAAAATTCGAGGGCTACCACCAATAAACTGGTTACAATCGTCCCTTTGCCTTAAATATGTGGAGAATATCCAATCTATTGTATGAGGTGTATTTGTAAATATTCGGCGGCACACAGCGCCTAAGTATCAATTTGATAACCGTAGTAGGCAGCGAGTCGTTCTGATACATCGAGTAGGATGGTCTAGTTACAAGGTTAATAACTACTACGACACTGGCACAGATAGACAGTTCCTAGAAGTCTAGTTCTTTTTAAAATACAATTCTAATTCCGCCCTCCCCCCCACCTGCCCAAAACTTTTTTTTTTACTTTGCGGGTTAATAAAGAAGACAAAGTTTAGCTACCCAAACTGTTAGCACGGCACCCTGCGTGCAGTGGCGGACAGTCTGAAGTTACAATGGGCACAGAAGTGCAGGCTAATACACTGTAGGAAACGCTGTAGGAAACGTGAAGAGCGGAGAAAGAAAAATGCCCCGATGATCACCATTGTCACCCCACGTAAAGACAAGTTTAACAGTGGCTTGGTTGGATCTGCAGATTGCTATTATTTCAATGTTAAGCTGCCTTGAAGTAAACCTCTACACCATCTTTGGAGGTACTTTGCTTTAAAATAAAACAAAATGTGAATGAAGAGATCTATAGTGTGTGTGTGCGTGTGTGCGTGTGCGTGTGTGTGTGTGTGTTAGAGAGGCTAAGTTCATTTTCATCTCCAGGCAGTTGTTGCCTTTATTTCTGCTGGAGAAAGTTCCTGCGTGTAAGTGTGGCTTTTAGCACTGGTTTAACCTCTCTTGTGGTTTTCCTAACTCTGTGAAAAGGATTGCAAACATATTTCTTTTCAGCTTAATCCATTCGCAAGTTCTATTTTAAACCCCCGTTTCTGGCGAGACTGCGGAGCAGCTGGACTTTGTTGCGGCATCTCTTCCTGTCTGTAGTGACATCTTTCTGAAATCCAGCTCGCTTCTCCTCCTTCCTTTCCTATCTGCCTCGACTCATTTTTTAAAAACTTTTTTTTTTTTAAACACACGGACTAGATTTTCCAATGTGTTTCTGTGTCCCAGTGGCGTTCCCGCTTCCCCTTTCTTTCTCTCCCTGCTGTCGGCTTTGGGCTAAATCTACCTTCGGCCTGAAGCTGAAGGTTTGTGTGCAGTGGAGAACTTGGTCGGGGGGATCGTCCTCTCGCGTCTAATTTTACACTGTTACCGGGAATGTCCTCAAGGATTCTCCTGATTGAGGAGCGTGACTTCAATGAAACGTCGGCGGGCGCTCCATTTAAACCATTTAAAGTATCTCCCCTGTCTTCCCCACCAATCTTCTGCTGCTTCTGGAGAGTGATGAGGAAGACCTCCTCGCCTCCTTTCACCTGCTAAGCACAACTTTGGAGTCCACGCAAAGTAAAACATCTATTCCTTCCTACTCATTTTGCAGTTAGTTAAACTGCCTTCGACTCCCTCTGTTGTACGTGCCTTGTTATTATCATTCACTGCTATCTTTACCATAGTATTAACACTCTTCTCCCTTTTGTTCCTCTCTACCTCTCAAACCGGGAATTTTTTAGCTGCCCTCCTCCCTGTCTGCGAGTGGTGCCATCACAATGCTTGTGGCTGTCTTATCCACTTAAGAAATACAAGTTGTCATGACATCGCCAGCTGCTTTGCCAGGCGAGAGCTTACTCCAGATTTGAGGTTAATCAACTGCAAATTCCATTAGCTTCCTACGGAGCAAAAAAAAAACTACCAGGCAGACGGATCCACATGTGAGCCAGCAGTCAGATGCAAGAGAACAGAGCTGTCCGTCAGGTGTGTGTTGCATTCATTCGAGCACGCATCGACCAGCATGATCAGGAGGATAAGCTGCATTCAAAGAACTTAGGTATGACATGTACTTCCACACACAAGCACTTTAAGTCGCGTGCGTTCGCACCGATGTCTCTGCCTTCTTTGAGTTTCTGACATATTTCTATTCAGTTTGTTATCTTTAAAGATCCCATTGGGAATTATGCTTCGGAATTGGGCTTTGCCTTATTCCTGGAAATTTATTTCGAGATAGAGCGAGGGAAATTCCTTTTTTTTGTTAATAGCATTGAAATGATTATCATCCTCCCATGAAGATCTTTTCAGCATGTTGTTTTGCACCATTAAACGATTGTAAGTACCTGGGTTAAATTCCATGTCTTGCCACAGTGGCGGAGCTGTCATAATATTTGCCTGAAGGAAGCAGCAAGAACTCCAAATTAATGTACACACCATACAGCTAGTGTAGGTATGCAGCAAGATGTTCATTGAAACTTAATACCTTTGTATTCTAACCTGACAAATTTGCTTTCATTGCAGGTCATGTTAATGAAAAGTTATTGTTAAAAATATAGGAAGAAAGAGAAGACGATGTCAGATTCTAAATTAAATTCCACAGTAGCCTGCTAAATAAAATCCCATTTAAAATATAAAAGGCTCATTATATATATATTTCTGTTTCAATCCTTCCAATCTCAGTGCTATTCTTCATCCCAGTTCTTTTTCCTTTGGTTTAACAGTAATAATTGCTGGCTTGATTACCTTGATCCTCATTTTTATTGACATGTATTGTCTCTTTGATATATTTCCTAAAAATATTATTGATGTTTAACTTAATTTTTCTCTCTTGCATAAACACATCAAATAAATATTGAAATGTCTCCTTTATTTACTGATCGCACTACAGTAATAATCTGTGCAAAGCATTCCCACAGTTAACATGTCCAGAGGATATAAGTTCAAGGTGAAGGGGCAAAGATTTAATAGGAATCTGAGGGGGGGTAACTTTTTCACACAAAGGGTGGTGGGTGTATGGAACAAGCTGCCAGAGGAGGTAGTTGAGGCTGGGATTATCCCAACGTCTAAGAAACAGTTAGACAGGTACATGGATAGGACAGATTTTGAGGTATATGGACCAAGCACAGGCAGGTGGAACTAGTGTAGCTGGGACATGTTGGCCGGTGTGGGCAAGTTGGGCCGAAGAGCCTGGTTCCACACTGTATCACTCGATGACTCTATGACTCTATGCACAGCTGGAGCAAAATTGTAGGATTCTACCCATTTCAAGTTGATTGTTAGTCACAGAGGTCACCCACCATCCTTCAATACAAAAGCTGCTCTTGTCTTTGTCATTCAGCAAGTTGTTTGTAACCAGCTCACAATTAAACCACACTGAAAGTAAGTTGTATTTTTATGTTACGATACATTAACAAATTGTTCATCTGAATATAATTTTCTTTCAACATCTCTGAAATATTATTTATCCCCTACCTTCTTTCATTATGTAGGTAATTTAGAAATATAGCTTTATAGAAGAAATATTTTTTATAAAAAGTACTTTTTATACAATAGTTTAAATCAAGAGCTGTGAAAAGAATTCCACAGAGTCTTAATCTATTCATGCAATTTGTAACAGTGCGAAGATGTGGACTAAATTTATAAACTGACCAATTTCCAATTTAATGTTGGATATTTTGAAATTTGTTGGTTGGCCTTAGGTTCAATAATGGAAGATATAAAATGATAACTATTGTTCATGATTAAGCTTCAAAGAACTTTCAAAATTTCCAAGTAGCAACCATTTGTTACAGCACTCTTTGCATAGAAGAAAAATTTAATTGAAGGGTACACAAATAACAAAATGTTTACTGAGGAGATGGGGATAATGGGCCAGATGACTAAAAATTTGGTAAAAGAAGTAAGTTTGACCAGCATTTTAAAAGGAGAAGAGGAATTGAGAGGCAGAAATGTTTTGAGAAAACATAGAACCAGAATCGGAGGATATCCTGGAGAATATTATAAGAATAGGAACCGGCAAGACCGTAGAGGGATTTGAAACCAAAGAGGTTTAAAATCAACTAGACCAAATGGACCCGTTGAGCCCAAACCTCTCCTGCATTGGTGCAGCACCCTCTCCTCCCCCCCCTCCCCTCTCCCCCCTCCCCCCTCTCCCCCCTCTCCCCCCTTAGTCTGAGACCCTGCTTCAGACTGATCTATAAATTTAAAATCAATTTATTGGTGACCATATGTCAGTGTTCGTCAGCAGTTTTGGATGATTTCAAGATATGGGATGTGGGATAATGGGGCTAAAATTGCTTTAGAATTGATATTAGATCCAATGGAATTAAGGATATGGATCTTATGTGGGGAAATGGGGTTAGCATAGATAGACATCATGGTTGGTATTAATTACATATGCATGATTCTGCGATTCTACGAATTCTAGGGATAACAAATGTATGAATGGTGATTTCAGCAACAAATGAGATGGAAAACCAGAGTTGGGCAGCTAAAGAGATAGAATACACAATATCACAAGATGATGTTTGAAACTCAACATGAGGTCATTTATTGAGCCAAGATTGCAAACAATCTGGTTAAGTTTTAGGCTTTTGCCAGGGAGAGGAAATGAGTACAGGCTCAGGAATGTAAATAGGCCATAGAAAGAACAGCAGAGAGGCAGGCCCTTTGGCCCAAGATGTCAGTGCCAAACATGTGCCAAATTAAACCAAGCCCTTCTGACTATGCATAATCCATATCCTTCCATTCACTGCATATTCATATGCCTATTTAAAAGCCTTTGAAAGGCGGCACGGTAGCGCAGCGGTAGAGTTGCTGCTTTACAGCGAATGCAGCGCCGGAGACTCAGGTTCGATCCTGACTACGGGTGCTGCACTGTAAGGAGTTTGTACATTCTCCCCGTGACCTGCGTGGGTTTTCTCCGAGATCTTCGGTTTCCTCCCACACTCCAAAGACGTACAGGTATGTAGGTTAATTGGCTGGGTAAATGTAAAAATTGTCCCTAGTGGGTGTAGGATAGTGTTAATGTACGGGGATCGCTGGGCGGCACAGACTTGGAGGGCCGAAAAGGCCTGTTTCCGGCTGTATATATATGATATGATATGATATCTGCCTCCACCACCAATGTTGGCAGCACGTTCCAGTTACCTATTACTCTCTGTGTAAAGAAAATTGCCCTGCAAATCTTCTTTAAACTTTTTACCTATGACATTAAAACGATGTACTTTAGTATTTGACATTTCCACCCTGAGAAAAAGGTTTTAACTGTCAAACCTCGATAGGCCTCTCATTATTTTATAAACTCCTATCAGGTTTGACATTCCAGAGGAAACAATTCAAGTTTATCCACCCTCTCCTTATAGCTAATATCCTATAATCCAGAATGTTGTTATGGTCAAAAATCCAGCTCTGTTGTCATTGTACATGCTATCACAGTGTTCTTTCCACTGGCCTCTCACTGGTCAGTCAGAGTGGCCCTGAATCTGGTGGTCAGTTGTGCTGAAATACATAGGATCATGGCTTATTTTTGGAATGCCATATGATGAGTGTATCTTGTGGTCTCTCTGACTTGTTTCCCTGCCGCCAAAAGATGAATAATATTTCATTTTTCTTGGGATTGGTAAAATAACGAAGCTTGTATCTAGTGGGGTGTGCCAATTCACTTTGTGAATCATTTTTACAAGTATGCAGTTATTGTGTCTACTCAGAAAAATTACTGGAGGCTTTTTGTGAAAAGTAATCCTTGCCGTGTAGAATCTTCCTTTAGGACCAAGGACAAATTAATTCCACTCTAGTTTTGAGATTTTATGAAATGCTGGAGAGGTCAATGTGGGAAACCACAAATGGAACAGTAGGTACTTGGAGGGAAGGTGATTAGTTTGTGAGGTGATCCACTCCTTCCACAACCTACACAGGATTTTTGTGTGTTTTGGATGCATGCCCCCCAAATTTCTCTACAACATCCTGAATTCTCTTTTTCTACTTTGAGTGGAAATGGGCCTGAGACTTGGAGGAATATTGCATTAGTGGGAATATTGCATTTCTTCAACAAGACTTTGTACTCACCCTTGAATATTCTCCTCTACCTGCCTGGTAATCTCTTCCTATGACAGAACTTGGAATGGAATCTGTTTCGGGAAGACTAATGTTAGGCATGCAGACAATATTACCTGCCCAATGGAGACACATGAGTCTAACTAGAGCCTCAGTGCTGGGGATGTTTCCCTGCGAGAGTGAGCAAATGTTGATTCACTTATTCTTTCAACTAATTCAGGCGATATTACAGAAACAGCTTTCTGATATCTTTCTAGTGTCTTGAGGTGCCTCCCAAAGGTAATCCATATCTCAGGACCGTAAAGGACAGGGATCATTGCTGCCCAGTAGACCATGAGCTTAGTGCTCAGTCTGATGTCTTGATCTCCAAGTAACGATGATTTCATTCGATCAAAAGCCATGTTCAAGGTAACAGTGGATTTCATTGTTGATGTCAGCCTTTACAGACGGCAGTTCCTGAGATTAAAGAATTGGTCCACATTTTCCAGGGTATTACCGTAAGCCATTATTGTTAAATATAAAATAACCAGTAACTTGCAATTGCTCACAAAGATGTAATTCATCCAAATGGAAGTAATGTTTGGGATCTTTCAGATACTTAGTTTAAGAGGGTATTGGTTATCACAAAATCTTTTTTAAAGGATCATTTATTACCCTTGTATACATTGAATTAGGAGACAATGTAATGTGGGTGAAAGGTAATAAAATTGGTATCAGGAAAGAACCAAAATATGGCGTCAAATTGCTGGAGTTGTCACCATAAAATGATTATATTTTATTAATAGATTGGCCATAATTAACAAAACGAGGAATACTATTTGCTAATATAAAGTTATTAAAACTAATTGATGGGAACTTTCATTTAACTGTCACACCTCATACACTGCAAATTCTACATATGTTTTTCATGTATTCCCATGTAGTAGCATTCACAAATATGTCCCGCTACCTAGTCAAAGAAACAAGTTTTTTTTTGTCTTGACTTTGCTTAACTGTGTTCCCATTTGTAGGCTGAATCACTAAAGTAGATCCAGGCCTTTGATGGTTAAACTCTGGACAGTTTGCATTAGTTGGAATGAATGATGCAATTGTTTGCAGTTTATGAATGTGGCCTCCATGTGGTGAAGAGGATGGGTCAGAGGTTGGAGAACATGAAGGAAACTTTTTCTTGGCACAGTTGCCTTGGTAGAGCATAGCTTGGCAACCAATTCTCTTTTTCTTCAGCTACCAGCTGAAGCATCTGGCACTGTGGAACTGTCTGGTACAGACCACAAGTGTCACTCAGCGGCCAATGTCTCTGTGTGGGGCCTTTTGTTGTGTGACAAAGAAAGATGGGTTATACATAATGCCATCTCTAATCATAAGAAGTATTCTTGAGTTGCGCGGGTACAATGTTATTGCTAAATTATGCAGTAGTAACAGAATCTGGATGCTCTATTTACCAGTCCAAGGGATGCCAATGTCTGCTCGAGGCATTGGCTAATGGGAGCTACGCAGAACGCTTAACTGCTTGACTACTGAGTTCCAATCACTGGTTTATTTTGTAATTTTTAAGATTTCATATTCTTATACATTCATCTCACATGCACAACAAATGCAAAGCAAATCTCCTGTTACTTTGCCATAATAACCCTTCTGATTCCCAGTCACCCACATCGCAAGTGTAGTGACCATGCCCATGCTGAGCAGCCTATTGGTTTCATGAGTGAGTGTTCACTAATTGGATAAAGTCATCCCAAATTGCCCGCAGCTCTGTACGTGGACAAATCTCTATGGATTCCATCTGATTGAACCTTTTCGGTCAGTAAAAGGTTCTCATTTAATCATGCTGCAGAACACAAAAACATACATTTTAGACAGAGAGGGTTCATATTTTTCTGCCCTGTAAAAAAACTGAACGGTGCTATGAGTAGTTGTAGCAGACATCCTTTTTCATTGCTTTTCTCACTCCATTGTTGGGTAACCCAGCAGTCGGCCATATTAGTAAGTGTAGACCATGATCCTATGATGTATGTAAGACTTCAATGCCAGTTTAATGAACTTCTTTCATGGACAGAACACTCATGAAAAATGAAAGATGCAGCTGAATGTGCTCTAATTAGTTTTCCTGGAGCCCAGGAGGAGTAGGATAGTTTCTTCATATTCCAACAGGAATTGGTCATTGGTGCAGGATCACAAGCCCCCTCCGATCAACATTTTCTGGCTTGGTCAGTCTCCAAGCCCCATGCTATTGTACCAGCCTAGTGATGGGAAGCTGTACAGTGATGCTCATTGCTTGCACGCAGTCCTATGAATACATGTTAATGAGGCCTGGTTCTCTAAATGGGATGAGCCCCTGCTGACACCATCAGGCAGCTGGTCAATGCACTTGGCAGCTGCTGGCCCCCAAAGTAAAACTCTACCCCAGCATTGTACGGTTCATTAAAAATCCTACATCCTATATCTGCATATCATTCCTACCTAAAACACAACTTTTGTTCTCTGTTTTTTGTTTTAAATTCTCATGAACATGTTTATAATGGAATCACATCTGTGATTCTCTTACAAATTACAGCTTCCCACCAGTGGTGGAGCCATTGATCTTTCAGATTTGCTTTGCCCAGCTCCTGCCCAGCAGAGATTCTATCCTTCGACTTTATTTCTATCCTTGTCAAATGGCATAAGGTTTGCTAGCTGACTAGAAATCATATAAAATAAGAATTCGTTTTAAATAAGGATAGAATTAAATGAGGCTGAAATTGCATCTGTTCTATCCGAGTCCTTAGTGCGTGGGAGACTGTGTCTCATGAATTTCATTGAGTGTTTTGAAGAGGTGACCAAAAGGATTATTGAGCGCAGGGCAGTAGATGTTAGCAAGGCATTTGACAAGGTCCTGCATGGTCAGCTGGGCCAGAAGGTTAGGTCACATGGTATCCATGGTGACCTAGCCAATTATATAAAAACATGGGCTTGGTAGAAGGAATCGGAGGGAGGTCATGGGGCGTTGTTCTTCAGATTGGAAGACTGTGACGACCAGTGTGCCACAAGGATCAGAAGATCAAAAGGTCATAAGATCATAAGTGATAGGAGTAAAATTAGGCCATTCGACCCATCAAGTCTACTCCGCCATTCAATCATAGCTGATCTATCTCTCTCTCCTAGCCCATTCTCCTGCCTTCTCCCCATAACCTCTGACACCCATACTAATCTAGAATCTATCCATCTCTGCCTTAAATAGATCCACTGACTTGGCCTCCACAGCCTTCTGTGGCAAAGAATTCCACAGATTCACCACCTTCTGACCAAAGAAATTCCTCCTCATTTCCTTCCTAAATGAACGTTCTTTAATTCTGAGGCTATGACCTCCAGTCCTAGACTCTCCCACTTGTGGAAACATTCTTTCCACATCCACTCTATCCAAGCCTGTGCTTGGGATTCTTGCTCAGTCCCCTATCGCTGTCATATATATGTACGGTTTGGATGAGAATGTAGGTTGCGTGATTAGTAAGTTTGTGGATGGCACCAAAATTGGTGGTGGGACAGTGAAGAAGGTTTTCTGAGGTTACAACATAATCCAGATCAACTGGGAAAATGGGCTGAGGAATGGCAGACAGAATTTAACTCAGACATGTGCTAAGTGATGCATTTTGTGAAGTTAAACCAGGATAGGACATTCACAAAGAATGGTAGGGCCTGGGGAGTGTGGTAGTGCAGAGAAACCTGGGGGTACAGGTACATAGCTCCCTGAAGGTGGCGACACAGGTGGACAGGGTGATAAAAAAGGTATGTGTTAACCTTGCCTTCATCACATGGGGCATTGAGTACAGGAGCTGGGATGTTATGTTCCAGCTATAAAAGATGTTGATGAGACCACACTTGGAGTATTGTGTTGAGTTCTGGTCATCTTATTAAAGGAAGGATGTCAATAAGTTAGTGTGGGTGCAGAAAAGATTCACAAGGATGCTGCTGGGACTAAATTATGAGGAGAGACTGGATTAGCTGGGTAGGAAGGTAGTAAAGTCAAGCCAAGTCAAGTCAAGTCAAGTTTATTTGTCACATACACATACACGATGTGCAGTGAAATGAAAGTGGCAATGCCTGCAGATTGTGCAAAAAAAAAAGAATTACAGTTACAGCATATAAATTAAAGTTAATACAGAGAAGACAAAATTTAGTCCCTGGAGTTATAAAAGTTAACAGTCCTGATGGCCTGTGGGAAGAAACTCCGTCTCATCCTCTCCGTTTTCACAGCGTGACAGCGGAGGCACTTGCCTGACCGTAGCATCTGGAACAGTCCATTGCTGGGGTGGCAGGGGTCCCTCATAATCTTGCTTGCTCTCGATCTACACCTCCTGATGTATAGGTCTTGCAAGGGGCCGAGTGTAGTTCCCATGGTGCGTTCTGCTGAATGCACTACTCTCTGCAGGGCCTTCCTGTCCTGGGCAGAGCTGTTCCCAAACCAGACTGTAATGTTGCCGGACAGGATGCTCTCTACAGCCCCAGAGTAGAAGCAATGAAGGATTCTCAGAGACACTCTGAATTTCCTCAGCTGTCTAAGGTGGTAAAGGCGTTGCTTTGCCTTACCCACCAGTGCGGGTTGATGTTGGTTTAAATCAAAGATAGACACCAAAAACTGGAGTAACAACGGGACAGGTAGCATCTCTGGAGAGAAGGAATGGGATTAGCTGGAGCTGTTTTACCAAGAGCAAAGGAAGCTGAGGGGTGAACCAGTCTTTTCCCAAAGAAGGAAGGGAAATATTTAAAGTGGACCAGAGGGGCAGGTTTTCACATAAGGTAATGGGTATATGGAGTGAGCAGAGTTTGGTGCAATTGTAACCTTTAAGTAGCACTTGGACAGGTATATAAATGTATGAAATTCAGAGAGGTATATAGACCAAACACGACAAATGGGTATCAGATAGGAAGGCAGCTTAGTTGCCATGGATAAATCGCATTAGAGGTCTTGTTTCTGTATTGTATCTCTGACTCTATAGCTCTGAAGAACACTAATTCATTGCCTTTTGACTCTCACTTAGAGGCTGCAATTGTCATAGGCTCCTGATATACAAACAAGTGGGAGAAATGACTGGTGCATAATAATTGTAATAGATATTGCAACATCTATCATGATTATGATATTCTCTGATATCGTCATTATTATATGGTTTTATGTTATATTAATGTTACACAATTTGTCTCACCATTGTAAACCTGTTATTATAAAACACATAATAATTACAATACGTGGTGGTACATTATCATAATGGAAGCTGGTATATTGTTAAAATTATAATTTGATGATACATCATAACCAGAGGCACAATATATATCGGTGTTTAAATCCTAATATGAATCTATAGTGTCCCTTGTGTTAAACGCATTATCTGTCACTAAGTGGTGGTCCTGTCCAAATAAAGTATTCTGGTCAGGATTTTGCCGAGTACTTTAAAGGGTGATCCATTCCTCAATTCCTAGAGAGAGCAATCAGGCTTCCAGAGGTTAGGATAACAGCCTTTTGCTCTTATTGAAACTGTGTGGCAAAAAAATGAGATATTTCTCTCCACCATACCATTTTCCAGTCTTAATGAATGGAGAAGAACTAAGATAATGACCAATTGAAACAAACATTAAAATAGAACTACTGGAAAGAAAAATTTGGAAAAATATGAAGACAAATGAAGTAAAACATTTGTATTTAGAATTCTGTATGGGGTTTGTACGTTCTCCCTGTGAAATGTGTGGGTTTTCTCTGAGATCTTCGGTTTCCTCCCACACTCCAAAGACGTACAGGTTTATAGGTTAATTGGCTTGGTAAAAGTAAAAATTATCCCTAGTGGGTGTAGGATAGTGTTAATATGCGGGGATGGCTGGTCTGCACGGACCCGGTGAACCAAAGGGCCCTGAGTCCGAGCCGTATTTCTAAACTAAACTAAACTAAACTGAATTCCAGTCATATGTGCTGAACTGCTCATTTCAATGCTTCCCACTGCAATCAGGTAACCAGTCTGAAGAAGGGTCTCGACCCGAAACGTCACCCATTCTTTCTCTCCGGAGATGCTGCCTGTCTCGCTGAGTTACTACAGCTTTTTGTGTCTATCTTTGGTTTAAACCAGCATCTGCACTTCCTTTCTACACAACCAGTTGATAGACTCTGCACATAATCCACAAAACTAGAAATCTGTTCTAATACCAGTGGTTATATTATTAGTAAGTATGAGCAAGTCGAAGCTTAAATTATTTGTTATTTTTTGGTAAAATAGAATATTTTTGCACATATTATAAATTGGACTTCTTAAAGTTTAACATCATTTTCACAATCAAGAATATTGTTATTTTTGAAATGCAATTTCCTAATATATGTCCATAGAAAATGTCTTATTGGCATTTCATATGTATTAATTAGTACCTAAACCACTTAATATAATAGTTGCAAACAATAAACATTCACATCCGACACTATTTACAAATGTATGCAGAGAAAAGCAGTCCTTCCTGTCTGCATAGGGATTTTATCAAATTTTAGTCAGTAATTTGTGTAAATATTAAAGCTTCCATCAATACAAATACCAGAGCCTTCATTATTGGAAATGTCTTGTTAATGTGTTGATAAATATTAGTGTGCTATTATGTTAGGAGTGTTCTTCGATTCACATGAACTGAAATTATGTTTGCCTCTACATATATGCAGTCTCCATTTGGTTAGCAAGTTAAATAACAACTAGACGGGCGTGGACCGGTTAGGTCCAAATCTCTCCTGCGGGCTAACCCTCCGTGCAAACCCCCCAACCCCTCTCACCCACTCACCCACTCTATCCCCCCTCAACCCCCCTTTACCCCCCTCCTCCCTTCACTTCTCATCACCCACTCATTCATTCACCCACTCAACCACTCCATCCCCTCTCAATCCCCCTTAACTCTCCCTCCCCCTCACCCCCTCAACCCCCCCCCCCACTCAACCACTCATCCACTCCATTCCCCCCTCAACCCCCTTTATCCCCCTCTCCTCCCCTCTCCCCCCACCCCACCCCTTCCCCCCCCTCCCCCAACACCGTTTGCACCATCGCAAAGTTGAAATATTGTAAGTTGAAGCATCATAGGTCGGGGAGCATATGTATTAGATCACATGGCCAGAAGTGAGCTGCGGCTCGCTATGGATCGTTGCCGTTTGCACCATCGCAAAATATCGTAAGTCGAAATATTGTAAGTCGAAGCATCGTAAATCAGGAAGCATCTCTATTGGATCAATGGGCCCCAACCTTCTCCCATTGTGACGTCGAAAACGCAGCTCGGTGGCGACGGCCATCTTGTTTGAACCTCTGCCGCCGTGCTGCACCACGGGAGGAAGGTCAGGCGGTCCACCAAGTGAGGGGGGGAGCGCATTTATTAAAGTTTCAGCTCGACGGCTCAGCAGCAGCGGCAGCTCGAAAGCCAAAATGCCCCCCCCCCCCCATTGGCCTCCACTCCCGTCACTCTGGTGGGTCCTGCCCCGGCAGCCATCGTGGTCCCTTGCCCACCCCCCCATTGGTCTCCACTCCCGTCACGCTGGTGGGTCCCGCCCTGGCAGCCATCGTGGTCCCTTGCCCCCCCCCCACATTGGCCGCCACTCCCGTCACTCGAGCGGGTCCCATTCTGACGTTGAACGCGGCTGACGGCCAGAGTAAATGGAAAAGTGACTTTTTTAATTTTAAAATGTCGATAACTTTAATAATATAAGACCAATTTGAACGAAACTTGCCACTGCAGACCCCATGACAATGGTGAGTAAGTTGGGCCTAAAATTGCCATGCTATCATGTACCATTTTGGTTGTATTTCCGGACCAACGGACAAAAACAAATGGCACGAACAAACAGACGGACACAAACAAACGGCACAAACAAAGGGCCAAACAAACAAGATGAGTTTTAGTAATATATATGATGAAGAACAGTAGCTTATTTTTCTCGGCATGATTTTGTCTTCCACATAGTTGTTATCCGGATTGCTTGTTATGCAACACCCTTAAAATGACTGCAGCACATTTTCAGAATACTAAATTTGTGTAACATGCACTAAACATTGCAAATATGTTAATCCTCCTCACAAAAATAAATTGCCATTGTCATGTGCAGGTGTGGAAGGATGGAGGGGTTGGTTTGACAAGCAGGGGGACAATTTGCAATGAACATTAAACACGTTGTGCACATACATGCATGTAGACAGTGTGCATGTACACGTATTGTGCATCTCCAAGAGCAATTAAATATAAATCTTTGCATAATTGAGAAGCAATAGTCCTGGTGATTGCTCATTTTGCCTTCTTGTGCTGGGCACAGACTCATGATCTAAAAGAGAACTGATGAATGGACCTAATGAAACTACAAATATCCTGAGGTTTCACATCCCTGAGGGTGTTCTGCCACAATATACATGGAAGCAGCATGGCCCTCAACACCCATGCCTAATATCCTGTTGCCACAGCATCATCTTGACGACCAATCTGCCAGGCATGCTCTGCATCGTGAAAGACTCATTGAATTGATCCACTGTCCCAAAACACACGAGGAGCTTTCTCCACCAAATGCACAAGAGAGCTTTGTTTTTTTGAAACGCTGCTCTTCTGGAGAGTGAGCCTCCGAGAACCAGGTGCTTTGGTTCCTAAGCTAGATGCAGAAGAGCAATCATTTCTGACCCTCCCCTCAGGAGAGCTGGCAAGCTACTCATTATCGTCTTCCTGCTTACTGGCGCTCTCAACCATCCTGTCAGCTGGGATCGACCATGATTCATATCATTCTATTGCTGCTGTAGTCATCAGTTGCTGAATATTCCATGAATGTTGGTGATTGGGTCACAGCAGATATAACTAATACTGAGCATCATTTTTTTAATTTTTCCTGACATATCATGCTCTGGCAGACTATAGCTTTCTCAGATGTTCGGGTCTGCAACCACAATATTACTCTCTTCTTCTCCCAACCAGCACCACCCCAAAGCAACACTCGACAATCACCTATCCCTGGCATACAAGTACGCCAGCAGACACCTGGCATGCCAACAGAGTACAGCAAGATTTCACTGTAAAAACATTTTGCATTTTAAATTATGCCCCCTCCCCTCCTCACTCAGCTTTTCAGAATGCACTGCTGGTTAAAGGCACAATGAGAGAATCCCATCCTGCTGTGTTTTTAATTGGCCCTCAAAAACTTAGACTGAAGGCCTGCCAGGATCTCACTATTTTCACTCTCTCCACCTCTAATTGCCATTATCTCTCTTTCTCTCTCTCTCTCTCTCTCTCTCTCTCTCTCTCTCTCTCTCTCTCTCTCTCTCTCTCTCTCTCTGTCTGTCTATTTCTTCTTTCATTCTCTGTCTGCCTGTCTCTTCTCTCATTCCCTCTCTCTCTGTCTCTGTCTCTGTCTCTCTCTCTCATTCCCTGTCTCCCTCTCTCTCTCTCTCTCTCTCTCTCTCTCTCTCTCTCTCTCTCTCTCTCTCTCTCTCTCTCTCTCTCTCTCTCTCTCTCTATCTATCTATCTATCTATCTCTCTCTCTCTATCTCTCTCTCTCTCTCTCTCTCTCTTTCTTTCTCTCCCTCCATCCATCTGCCTCATTAGCATGTATTGCTGGCATGCCTCTCTGGCTTTGCTCTCCACAGCTGCTTGATTGAAACAAACACTGGGAACCAAACATTCACAGAGGCCCAATGAACCACATCATAAGTACCAGGCTGCAGACCAAATCAACTCGCAAACAAAACCAGATAGTTCATTTTAAATCCTGCAAAGCTGGTTTTGACTTACAAGCTTAACCTGACTGTGCTAAAATCCAGAGCACACAGCAGGAAGGAGTAGATTGTTTACTTGGGTGAGATGCATTCGTCAAATTAAACAACGGCATTAGAATGTGAATTACGGTGTGAAAATTGCCGTAACATGGTGAATTATGCAAATAAATTATTTGTGAGACAAATGGCACAGCTCAGTTACACTGTTATGCATATCAATCCATAAACCATTATGTCCTGGCACACACAGTAGAGCTGGCCGACAACAATTTATTATACAGCACAAGACTTGTATCTCAGTGACATAAACTGCTTTATCTTGTGATATCCAGGATTACTATTTTGCAATAGTTGAGCAGGCTCCATTCAGGGTTTTGTTCAAATATATTTACAGCACGTATCATATTCTATGACCCAATAAAATGTGTAGGTCTTGTGTCTTGTAATCTGTGTCTTTTCTAATTTTCTCTCTATCCCTGATGGCACTGATTAACGTTGGCTTATCATTCTATAGACATTGAGGAAGGCTATGAGATACAAGTGAACAGCAAAAACTAAAAGGCAATAGTGAAGAGAAATACACACTTCTTCTTAAAGCAGTGAACCACTCTGGCAGAGAACAAGGGGTAATAACTACTAGCCTAGCCTCACATCACTGAGAATTAATAAAAGAGGAATCATTGATGGGGCCACAGTGTGAGCTCCATCTATCATGTACTCTAGCAGGATTCCCACAGAGAGAGCAGAGTGGAGAATTTAGACTAAAGAGAGAAAGGTAGAATGAGGAATAGAGAAACAGGGAGAAATTAACAGAGAAAACATCTGAGAGAAAAAGAAACAAAATGAAAGAGGGGTAGAGAAAGAGCATGACCACACCAAAAGATTAAGGAGGTGTAGTCAATGACAGCACCATTATGCTCCATGCTTCAAACAACATTCAAAGGAGGCATCAAAATTAAACTAATACGTCTAGTTTAGCAGCAGCTTAAAATGCAAACATCCTAATTACTTAATTAAGTAAATGCTCATTTATCAAAGTACAGAATCCCAGAGGCTGAACTGCAGATCTTACAATAACAAATACTTTGAAGGTGTCCTTGTACACCAGTTACTGAAAGTAAGCAGACAGTGAAGAAAGCTAATGGCATATTAGCCTTCATAACGAAAGGATTTGGTTATGAGGTCCTTCTGCAGTTGTATAGAGTGCTGGTGAGACCACATCTGGAGTATTGTGTGCAGTTTTGGTCTAATTTGAGGAAGGACATCCTTGCTGTTGAGGCAGTGCAGCGTAGGTTCACGAGGTTAATCCCCGGGATGGCGGGACTGTCATATGAGGAAAGATTGGAAAGACTGGACTTGTATTCACTGGAGTTTAGAAGGATGAGAGGGGATCTTATAGAGACATATAAAATTATAAAAGGACTGGACAAGCCAGATGCAGGAAAAATGTTCCCAATGTTGGGGGAGTCCAGAACCAGGGACCACAGTCTAAGAATAAAGGGGAGGCCATTTAAAACTGAAGTGAGAACTTGTTCACCCAGAGAGTTGTGAAATTGTGGAATTCTCTGCCAATTCACTGGATGAACTTAAAAGAGAGTTAGATAGAGCTCTTGGGGCTAGTGCAATCAAGGGATATGGGGAGAAGGCAGGCACAGGTTACTGATTGTGGATGATCAGCCATGATCACAATGAATGGTGGTGCTGGCTCGAAGGGCCAAATGGGCTCCTCCTGCACCTTTTTTCTATGTTTCAATCTGAAGTTTTACAAGATATTTTATAACGTTTGCATTCACATGGCTGGATGATCAGAATTTTCATTTTGTAAATGAAAGAATATCCTATTAAACATATTGGGATATTGGATTTTAAATTCCTGCCTATTCCCATGGAAATGGATATATGTTTGAGATATTATATGACAGATTATTTTATCTTGCTTTCACAATGTTTGTACCATTGATTTTTTTTAAAAAGCAAACAAAATACAAGAATAAAAAGTGGCAAACTGCTTAATATTTACAAAACTATGCTTGCTGCTGACTTTACAAATAATAGTAATCATCAATGCATTGAAATGAAGTCTTTCTAATATATTCAAGCACTTGCATGACAGGTCTAAGTCAAGGAAGAGTGTGAGTTAGGTGGTGGGCTTGTTGGTAAACTGTTCAGATTACATGATGCCACATAATTGCAATAGCCAAGAATCACAAATGGAGCTAGCTGAACTCTATATTTATGTAAAATTACCACTTAAAAAATTTTAAAATTAAAAAATTAAGATGCAAAACTTCTGGCAGTATGAAATTGAGATACTGTTTCCTCTAGTCTGCGAATCTAAAAGTAACCCCCAATTTAATCCCAGAATAAGGGTTCTTTAAAGACCATTTGAGGACCGACGTCAGGGTTTGGAAATCTGAAATTCTCTGCTTTAAAGAAACATAAACCGTGAATGGGTCATATATTAATACTGTTGATTAATCCACATGGGATTAAATAGTTTGATCTTTCCAATAATCAGCACAGACGTAAGGAACCGAGTGATTTCCTTTTGTGCTACATATTCAATCAAATTAAATTTACTGTAAAACTCTATTAATCAGGCATGCATGAGTTTGTGATCCTGGATTGGCAGATTTTCCAAACTATTGTATGTCAATTCTACACATGCATAATTTAATATATTTTTTAAATGTTACAGAGCAATATAATAAATGTTCCTATGATCTTAATGCCTCTAGTTCCTTAGAAGATTGGGAAGACTCAGTATGTCAATGAATACTCTCTTGAATCTCTACAGGTGAGCAACAGACCTGTTGTGTATATATATATATATACATATACATATACATATACATATACATATACATATACATATACATATACATATACATATACATATACATATACATATACTAAACTGTTATACTAAATACATATACTATATTATACAAAATGATACTAAAGTTTTAAGTTTTGCTTAATATTCTTGATCTGTGAAAGTTATGCTAATGTAATGATTAAACAATTAATAATCAACCTTTTACCATTTGTTTTAAAATATGTTGATCAATTTCAATAGTTTTTAAATATCTCTGAATGTGGGAGACATTTAAACAGTTTAAATGTACTTAGAGGCTTTGACAAAAGGGAAAATGTTCCACCCAGCTTTGGCCCCCATATGGGTCTGTTAAAATGCTCCAGGAGCAATACAGCTCCTGAGGTCAACTTACCTGCCAAACCTTAGCACCAGACTATAGGGTACAGGTGCCCAGTGAGATTGGCCTACCCCACCTGATACAGGTGAGTCCACATAGTTGGGGTCCCACTCAGTGACTCTGGGCAGTGAGCTGGATGCAATAGAAGCTGGCCTATTTTTCTGGCCTTTACTAGAAAGAGATTGAAGTAATTCTCTTGTGCAGGTACAATATTTTTATGACCTAGTCTAGTAAATTCAATCAACATAAAAACAGGGAGTGCTGAAAACACTCAGCAGTCAGGCAGCGCACCTGGAAAAAGAGGCAGAGTTAATGTTTCAGGTCACAGGCTCGTCATCAGAACCAGGAAATATATGAAATAAGCTAGTTTTGAATAGTGGAGGGTTGGATAGAACTAAGGGGACATCTTTGATTGGGCAAAGTCACGGTTGCTGATTGGATAAGCTGTCAATGAAACCATGCAAAATTGATGCTTCTGCAACGTTAATCATTTGATTTTTATTTCTGACTTGTGGTGCTGTCAGTGTGGAGTTCTTTATGTTCTTGTCGTTACTCTGTGTGCGTCTCTCAGTTGCCCCAGTTTCCTCCCACATCCCAAATACAGTTTTAGGTGAATTAGCTACAGTAAATTACCCCTAATGGTGATGAGAATTGGACATGGGACTTGGTGGTCATTGGGCATGTGAGGGAGAGAAGGTTACAGGGAATTAGGAGTGGCGTTGATTGGATTACTCTGGGAGTCGGCATAGAAACAATGGGCAAAATGACCCCCTTCGAGGCTAAATGAAAATATGAAAGATTTGTTTTACATGGCAATCCTGACCTCCCTCCAGTGATAACCTGCGTGTCCTCTCCAAACTTTCCCACCAGCTCTTCACTTAAAACTAACACATATATTCTCTCTTTTCCCATTTCTGACCTGAAATGTTAACAGTGCTGCTGAGTATTTCAATATTTTCTGTTTATTGATCTTTGAATTCTGACAGAAACTCTCTTGCTAGTCAGGATCTGAGCACACAGCACACCTCTGGAGAATGGATTGTGCATATGCTTGGAACCACTGTACATGAGTACCAATGTTGGTCTGTAAACAACATGTGGTTGAAATGCATGTAATTCTATTGTGTGTACAGTGCTTATGAACACGATGTAACCCCAACATTGGAGCAGGCCTTGATGGAGGGGATGCAATCTATCCAGCATCTTCCAAAATACCATAGTACCTGAGCCGTTGACAGGACCCCAACTCTTTCTCCTTAAAATATCAAGCATCTTTTATCTTAACCATTGTTCTAGTTTCTACCAAATGAGGAGTGGTGATTCATACTCACTGGATTTTACAGAAATGAACGGTTACTTAATTGAAATGCATGGGATTCTAAATCGGTTTAATAGAGTACATGATAGAAAGTTGTCTCATTTGGTTGGAGAGCCTAGGTAGGGGACATATCATCAGAATAAAATTCATCCCTTTTGGATGAAGATGAAGGTGCATTTTTTTCCCTCAGAGAAATATGTATCTTTGGTATAGGCTCATACAGTCATAAATACATACAGTGTGGAAACAAGCACTGGGCCGGCCCCAGGTGGCTATGGGTGCTCAGTCATTGATATATATTTGGAACCTCAGAATTGATGATTTGGGAATCAGATGGAAATTGAACTTGAGATAAAGGATCAGATATGACCCTTTTTAATGAAGAAGTAGACTTTGATGGAACACACAGCACAACTGTGCTTCATTTTGTTTAGGTTCTGGCATACCTGTGGGAATGACTGATGTCATTGCAAGTTTTGTCAGCAGCTTTAATGGAAACTAGACCAAGTGGACCCGTTGGGCCCAAACCTCTCCTGCATTGGTGCAGCACCCTCTCCTCACCCCCTCCCCCTCTCCCCCCTTCCTCCCCTCTCCTCACCCTCTCCCCCTCTCCTCCCCCCCTCCTCCCCTCTCCCTCCCCTCCCCCTCCCTCCTCCCCCTCCCTCCCCCTCCCTCCTCCCCTCCACTCCCCATCCCCTTCCCTCCACCCCCCTCCCCCTTCCCCTCCCTCATTCCCCACTCCATCCCCCTCAACCCCCCCCTTATCCTCCCTCCTCCCCCTTCCCTCCCTCCCCCCTCCCACCACCCCCCTACCTCCCTCCCCCTCCCTCCCTAGGCGATAGATTTAAACTTTAAAATGTAAATAACTTAAAAAATATAACACTGATTTCATTAGCACCAAAGGGACGGTATGGTGGGCCTAAAATTGTTGCGCTATCATGTACCGTTTTGGCTGTAGTTCAGGAACAAACAAACAAACAAACGAGTTTTAGTATATAGATTTTGAGACAATTTTGTTCAAGGTTCCAATTAACAGCTTTAATCTAAAGCATTAAAACCGTTTTTCTCTCCCTAGATACTGCCTAATGTGCCAAGTACTTCCAATATTTTCTCTTTTTATTTCAGATTTCCAGCATCTATACTGTTTCCTTCCCATTCCCAGACTGTCCTTTCTGTCTTGGACTTCCTCCATTGCCAGAGAGAGGCCACATGCAAACTTGAGGAACAGCAACTCGCAATCTGCTAAAGTAGCTTACAACTTAATGATATGAAAAATTAAATTCTCTAATTTTAGGTAACAGATAACCTCCCTCCTCCCTTTGCCCACCTCTCCTCCCTGTGATTCATCTGTCTTTGCACCCATTGCACTAGTGGGAGAGTCTAGGATTAGACGTCATAGCCTCAGAATTAAAGGGCTTTCTTTTAGGAAGGAGATGAGGAGAAATTTATTTAGTCAGAGGGTGGTGAATCTGTGGAATTCTTTGCCACAGAAGGCTGTGGAGGCAGTCAGTGGATATATTTAAGGCATAGATGGATTGATTTTTGATTAGTACAGGTGTCAGAGGATATGGGGAGAAGGCAGGAGAATGGGGTTAGGACGGAGAGATAGATCAGCCATGATTGAATGGCGGAGTAGACTTGATGGGCCGAATGGCCTAATTCTACTCCTCTTCACTTATGACCTTATGACCTTAGTATGTTCTCCAATGGTTTATTAAGTTAAGCACTGCAAGATGAAACATGAACATTTGGGCTAATTTCAAGGTGCCAGGTTTGATGTCTGTCAATCACAACCAAGCCAATATTTGGCATGACATAAAATAAAAACAGAAGTCTTCTGGTCAATAGATCTGCCAGCAACCATGGAGAGAGAGAAATTGTAAAATTTTCAGATATAACCTTCACCAGAAGTAGAACATATTACAGAAGGACAGTTTATAACCTGGGATGATACAACGGGGCTCCACCACACGGGCTGAAAAAGAGAAGGAATCAGTTGCTATTTTTCATTGTTGTCTGGTGACCCATACTGGAAGGTACACAAACGTGAATAGCAGATGAAAAGACTTGGATAACGTCCACTGTCAAACAATCTGTTGAGACTTACTGCCGTCTCGCACAAGGCTGGGCACTTTGATGAGGTACTCGTGGGCTGCATCCATCCATGAAATCATTTCCCAGCGGGAGTCTGGGAAACAATGGAAAAAAATGGGCAGGAAATGTTATTCGTATGAGAACATAGATTCAAGTTTTCATAAGAGAAAGCATTTTAAGTATCACAGGGATGAAAAACAGAATAAACCTTTGGGACAATTTATCAGTTATGGTGTCTGTTTCTTTGCCCACTAGTGCTGCCTGACCTGCTGCGTGTGTCCAGCATGTTCGGTTTCTATTATAGATTTCCAGCTTCTACAGTTTTATTTTGCTTCATTTTAGGAAACATTGTGTTAATGCTGCACTTCTCAACATTGAAATCGAGTTCCTTATTATCACCAAGTTGGATCTCAGGACCAAATCATAAGGTTGACAGACAAAGGAATGAAAACTCAAACCTGATGAGTAAGAAAGCTTGCAGAAGTTATTTAAAAAACAGTGTCATATTGAAAGCTCTCCAGGTGAAAGTCTTTGATATGATGGAGGTAATTGGGCTTAAAGAGCAGTGGAACACAATGTAGCAAACCGTAGGGATATTCAACATTATTTTACATTACGTACATGAATGCATGAAAGGTAGTACATGTGTGCAAGAGATAACATTTATTTTCCAGTGAAGCTAAAGATTATTTTATTTTTCACACTTTATTTGAAGGGGGGATTGCATTTCTGCAGCTAATAAAGATGTAACTGTTGCCGATAAGCTACTTGGTTGGACTTTGTAATTAATAATTTCTGATTACATTTCTCTGCCTACTCTTGCTGCTCGACCTGCTGTGTGCTTCCAGCACTATGTGTTTCAGTATTAGCCAATTCTCAATTGCTGGTAGATTCATTTTTAACATTTTTGCCTTTAAAAAAATACTTTCTCATAACTGGACCATTCATACCTCTTGCATGTGAGGAGATCAGTGCAGTGAGAACCAAGTGAATTATTGTAATTAAACTAATTATTTTCTCTTCCACAAGTGAATGCTCCATTGTTAAGAACTGGAGGAAAGCACTCTACAGAATGTCAAGTTAAAAGTCGGTTTGATTTCATACTTGGCTATATTTCCTCATTTCAGATTCAAATTCTAAGATATTGTATTTTTATTCAATATTTAATATTTGGACCTTCTTCCATCCTTCACCTACAGTTTAGAGTTTCCCTCACAAACTCCTTCACCAAATTTCCTCTTGAATAGTAATTTTGGCCATCTCCTCTAGTTCCCTCCACTTCCTCATGTCACCAAATTTCCTCTTGAATAGTAATTTTGGCCATCTCCTCTAGTTCCCTCCACTTCCTCATGTCATCAAATTTCCTCTTGAATAGTAATTTTGGCCATCTCCTCTAGTTCCCTCCACTTCCTCATGTCACTGTGAAGTTCCTTGAGACAATTTGCTTTATCATATCGGCCAACATATATGAAATTAAACTGGTCAGTGGAATGAACTTCCGCGTTGATTGTCACTGCATAGTGTGTAGTCCATTTGAAGGCAGCTGAAATGAACCTCAGAAGAGGCAAATTTTAGAATGTAACTTTACACATAACCATGTAGTTTTCTGGCAATCTTAATTTTAATTCTTTTAATATGAGCAAAACGTTGCTTACAGCACTAACTTAACCAGTGTTTGGATGCAATTGAACAGCTTCCAGGTCAGAGAGAGTCAGTATTACTTGAGTCTGCCAACACCTTCTTAGTAGGTTACATTCTCATGCTGGTATCCACAGTGCGTTTCCAACCCAAGTAATTTGGTATTTACTGATCTTAAATTAATCTGGAACCCTCCTTTGCTATGCACTCTGGCATGCCAAACTATTGGACCGGCAGTCCTGAGCAATGATGTATGAGATCCAAGGGCAAGACATCTGACTCAAACAGGTGGATAACCAGCATGATACCACCGCACCTAATTCCAAGAGGAGTGCCTCTTGTAAATTGGGTGGGTGGTCAAGGTTAATATATCGGAAAATAGTGCAAAGGTTCTCACTGTTTCGTGCCAACGCAATTGTTGAAAATTAATTTTTTTAATTTGCTCTTAATCTTTTCTTCTTTGTTTCTACTCAGCAGCTTACTGGGCAAGAGAAATTATTGCAAAGTGGATTTGTTCAATCTTTCCTTGCTGTAAATTGATCCTTGTAACTCCTCCTGCTTGACTTGTCTGAAATGTAAAGTATAGCTGAATTGTAATTAGTTCTGTGCTCAAAGTCAGGGGGTAAACTTTGGAGAATGCAAAGTTCATTCAGACAAGAATTTTATTCATTATTAACTCTATTTGCCTGATCAGTTTTGGTTTCAATGACAAGCTGGTTGAAGTTCTTTGTTTAGTTAGTTTAGTTTAGATATACAGCGAGGAAACAGGCCCTTTGGCCCACCAAGACCACGTCAAAAAGTGATCCCCGCACACTAATACTATCCTACATATATTAGGGATAATTTACGATTTTACCGAAGCCAATTAACCTCCAAACCTGTACTTTTGTGGAGTGTGGGAGGAAACTGGAACACCCGGGTAAAACCCACACATGTTACGGGGAGAACGTACAAACTCCCTACAGACAGCACCCGTGGTCAGGATCGAACCCGGGTCTCTGGCGCTGTAAGGCAGTAACTCTGCCGCTGCGCCACCATACCGTTTTCTGCTTAGTTCTGCTTACTACATAGTAGGCTCCAAGTTTGTGTTCTTGGTTTTTTTTAATCAGTAGATAAAGGCTTGATTTTAAAACAAAGCAAAAGAACAACTGAACCTTTATACCCTATATTTCAGGTTATTAATTAAATTATCTTGGTGAGAAAAAATCCTATTTGTTGTTTGGATTCTGACCAGATTTGTTTGCGAAAAACCACAGTAATATTAACTCAAAGGTAAATATTGATACCTTTGCTAGCAAATTTTATTTTACATAGTTCTCAAAGCTCTTTCTTTTTAGGTTTATTCCCTGATATTTTTTGGTCATTCATTGCTTTCTCGTAAACTCTCTCAACCCTATTAAAACAAGCCCTTCTTACTGGCAACATTATACCCTCTGCTAATTTAATACTTTAATTTTTACCAATCACCATGGATTCATAATTAACTCAAATATCAAAAGTGCTATTTCAATATCTAATAGCTATTAACCTTGTACACAATATGCATTTCATGACAATAGCTTATATTAAGATGATAAATAATTCTCTATTGTGTTATGATGCTAATTGTCTGGGGGGAAAAATACAAGTGGCTTTGTGATCAGAACATTACTATCACCTTTGTTAATACCTTTGGCCATACCACTGATGTTCTTTTAAAAATGGGTGTCCCAAAGCAGCGGTGATTACGTGATATTACAAAAGGGTTGCTAATTCTGCTCCTGATACATAAGCACTGATGAGAAAACCTGTTGTTATTATTATTGGGTCACTTGAGTATACCATTTGGTTAAAATGAGTCATCTGAAAAAAAAATGGAAGATTGGTGTTCTAGGGTATGGAGTCTGCTGAGCTTGTCCAGCACACTATTTCTTACCTGCAGGAGAAATAATTCAAAGCGTTGGCGCACATTATATGAATGCATAGTTTTTATTTAATTTCAATCTCTGCCTCTGTTAAAGGCAACAATGAGTCGATAAATAAAGGTGCGATCACTTTGGCACAGAATTCTGAAGTCCAGGAATGCATCCGATTTGATTATTATTTAACCATTCTTATCCAGGTCATCGGGAGAACTTTTTCAATTGGTTCCAACATCAATCAGGTTTACTGCTCCTAGTTACTATCTGGTCAGTATTGGAATTTAGCCTCATGATCACTAAGTATCACTATGATACTTCCATATTGAATAGTCATCTCACAAAAGTGTAGACATTCATTCTACTCAATGACATTAAAAAAACCCAGCCTCAAACAAAATGCCAGAACTTCACCCACTTTTGTAGCTGTCCCATTTTTGTGGAAACTTTTGTTTGTTGAGGGAAGTTCCTCTTTTTTTCTGGTTGGTTCAATGGAAACAGGATGCTGGAGACATCATATACCTCATTTGCTATTATTTTGTCCTCAGCAGTAGATGTTGTTCCTTCCGATTTAAAACAGAAGTCTGGGGAGCACCACCAAGTAAATGAACAGATACTGGCAGATACTTTAGACCTTTGCACAACTCTTGATTGATTTTGAAGCTACTTTCTATTCTTTTCCTGCTGCCTCTTCCTCCCTCTTTCCTGGTTTCCCTCTCTCTTCCTTCTCCCCGATAAGTTCTTGTGGATTTGACATCTCATTACAGGTTGTTGCTGTATATTAGTAGTATAGCTTTTTGAGCTTCGGCTAACAACATTTTTATCTTGGACGGTAACAAGATATTCGAGAAAAGTGTGATGGAGTATAATCTAAGAAGTCTGCAACATTCCTCTGGGAATTCTGGAGCTGTATGAATACATTGTCTGAGTCTGTAATTCAAACTCTCACTTTATTTTTACTCAACCTATTTGGCATTGCTCAGAAAAATTATTTGCATTAATACACCACCCAATCATAATTTTAGCCAAGGTACTCTTGACTAGTTAAATCATTTTGAACTTCATTAATTGCTGATAAATTGGAAAATAACAGCATCCATTGTTCGCAAACTAGTTTCCCAAATACAGAAAATGAAAACAATTACTTGGCGTTTCCACAGTAATGATGGCGAAGCTATTGGCATTTGGTGCCTTTGTCATTATCCTGTGAAACTGACAGCAGCTTTGATATTCCAATGCATATGTAAGTTAACACGGAAATCCCAAAAATACTGTTTGTGAATCATTCTCCTGCACAGACTGCACAGTTTTACAGCCATCTCCACAACAGTGAAAGGAAATAGATTGGCATGAACCTAAAGTATTTGCAAACTAGTCTCACTCTATTCCTGAATTTGAGATGCCTTGTTGCATGAGGTAAAAGTTTTTATCTGAATGCTAAACCATAACTTGGCAAACTCCTTCCTAGAAATTTACAATATTTTATTTTTCTACCCTATTTCTATTTCTTATATTAACTTATGTTCAAAACATTCTTCATATTTTTTCTCTTCCATTCCTGGTTTCCTGCCATCCTGCCATCTCCGCCAGCCTTATAACATCGCACCTTCTGAATGCTTGGCATCCTGTTGAATTGATGTCTGACAGTAAAGAACGTTGGAAAAGAGCAAGATTTACCATAAATAGACACAACATGCTGGAGTAACTCAGCGGGTCAGGCAGCATCTCTGGAGAAAAGGAACAGGTGATGTTTTGGGTCAAGACCCTTCTTCAGACTGAGAGTCAGGGGAAAGGGAAACAAGAGATCTAGGCGGCGATATAGACAGAGAGAGAACAAATGAATGACAGATTTGCAAAAAAGTAACGATGCTGGTCGGAGAGAGGAAGAGAACTTTTTCAAAGTAGGCATGCCTTGAGGAAAGATTACTACATATAAGTGCTGCTCTCTTGAAGTTTAGCGGCAGATCTATCTTCCCTTTAGGTAGCTCTAGCATAGCACTTCCCTTTAATTCTTTCCTCCCGTTGCAACTATATCTGCATCATAAAAGGTGTTTTTCTGTAACTTTTTCAATTCCAATTAAATATAATTTAGTTGTTTTTCTCTCTGGAGGTGATGTTACTCCAACTGAGTATTCCCACTGTTTTCTGCTTTTATTTCAGATTTTTTAATATTTGCATTATTTTGCTTGAAATCTTAACTTTTAAAATTAAAAAGTTCTGTTTTGTTCCACGTTGGGAAAGTATACATCCAAATAATAGTTTACACCCATGAAAAATAGATGGCAACATATCTTGATCACCAGCTGCAAACTTTCTCGATCTGGCTCCCATAGAATGTAGATCTCTTCTTACTCATTGATTTCCAAAATCATTCCAATATGCTCCTTGTATTTCCAAAGGGACTGTGCCTGTAGGTATTTTTAGTATTGATCAACTGAAGTGTGACGATTCCAAAATACTAGAACTGTAGGTGTTGTTATAGGGTTGGTGTCAATGGAGATTCAACTATGCTATCAAGGATACCATACAATAAAGGGGGTGGTATCACAGAAGCAAAGATAGTTATAAAAAATTACGACAGGATCTTGATCATTTGGGAAATGAGCTGAGGAGTGGTTAAGGGAGTTTAATGCAAATAAGTGCAAGGTGTTGCATTTTGGAAAGTCAAACCAAGGCAGGATCTTCACAGCAAATGGGGGAGTGTTGCAAAGCCAAGGAATCTAGCAGCGCAGGTACATAGGTTCTTAAAAGTGGCATCACAGGTAGATAGGGTGGTCAAGAAGTCTTTCAGTACTTTAGCCTTAATCAGTAAGAATATTGAGTATAGAAGATGGTATATTATGTTACAGTTGCACAATACATTGGTGAGGCTGCATTGGAGGATTGTGCTCAGTTTTGGACACCCTGCTGTGGGTAGGATGTGGCTAAGCTCAAAAGAGTGCAAAGAAAATTTACGAGGTTGTTACTAGGATTGAAGGTTTGAGCTATAGAGAGAATGCAGGAGGATGAGGAGTGATCTTATGGAGGTGTATTTGATCATGATGGAAACAGATAGGGTCAACGCACGGTCTTTTACCCAGAGTAGGGGAATCAAGAACCAGAGGACATAGGTTTAAGGTGAGAGGGAAAGATTTAATAGGAACCTGAGGGGTAACTTTTTCTCACACAGGGTGATAAAACACGTGTCCTTTATTGAGTGGGGAAAGCTGATGTGTCTACCATCATAACGTGGATGTTGCTCATAACCAAAACAGCTTCGAACCTGCTTGGAAAACATCACATTTACTTTCAAAAATTACAATTTGTGACAATGCATTTGACAGTCTGAGTAGAGATTTAAGTATTTCCCTGGTCAATTAAGTTTGGTGATAACACTTGTATAAATGGGTGATAAAGAATTTAAGAATATAATTTATATGTAAATATCCTCCACAAACATTTCTGTGGAAAAATTGCATGTTCTTATTGTTTGAAAGTTCTGTCATGTGTGTTCCTTTTGTTTTATGAAAATATTGTTTTCTGGGTATATTGAAAACGAGACTGTTTTCTGTCGGTAATACTCACCACCCCATCTCCAATTCATTGCTATTGCATTGCTTATAAATACTGTGTTCAAAAACCATCCCATTTTTCAATGAGGCATGAAATTTCTATGGCTAAATCCCCAATGAGTGTGTTCACTTGAACGCATCTGGAAGGCGCTGAGCTTTGACCTATTCTTCAGGGTGGCTTCCAAAAGTAACAGTAATGACATTAGCTCTGTGATGGAGGAGTAAAATTCTGCCCCCTGCAACAGATGTGAAAATTATCTGCTGCAGGAACAGTTTGAAATTTTCCTGTATATTCTGTGGGTGAAGACATGGAGAGACACTAGCAGATGTTAATGTGAAAATAAAGTAAAATAAATCATTTAATAATGCTTTATGCACATTTAAAAGAAAACAATGCCGTTAATCAGAAACTATTAGTTGGGATAGGTTCATCCAATTTTTCTTTCATTCTGTTCCCAACTCTGAATATGATACTGCTCTCGGGTATAAATGAATCTCTCTGACATTTTGCAATGTAAGTGTAAGATATATTCAGATTGTGTTCCTAAATATGAATAAATATTCATTCTTCTCTTTCATTAAAATATATCATCCTTCATATTACAGTACCCAGTCATCTTTGTCAGCTTCAAGTACCAGGCCTCGTTCTAGGCAGCTCGGTACTTGTACGGTTAATACAGATGCAGACCTCAGCTCTGTTGTGATCAGACAGAGGCGGAAGAGTGCATTAAATGCCTCCATCCTGTTGCAATCAACCATTTTGAAAACAACATATCTGCTTGATGAAGACAGCTTTCCCAGTTCCGCTGAGCTTATTTCTAAATGAGTCTTGCTCTGCTGACAAGCCACTGTAGATTATTGGGAGAAGGCAGTATCCACTTACCCGGTACACTCCACTAGTCGATTTCCTTTGAATTTCCTTCATAATTAAATAGCTCTGGGGCAATCTAATAGTTGAACATTTGACTCCTGACCAGGGAGAAGATAGCCTGGATCTAAGACGGCATTTCACTTTTCATTTTGTTGGTCTTTAAAAATGAAACTAAAATGCATTGTCTCCTTTTGCTAGAATTATGTTCATTTTTGTCTAGTCACAAAGTTAATGAGTGGTAAGCCTATACCTTGTGCTTTTACTACTCATAATTGGGGGAAGAATAATATATGATGAAAACATTGTCCTGATCTGTAACAATTTACAGAATGGTAACATTCAGCTAGAGATTGCATAGTACAATACATATTCTGCAAGGAACAAGAACGGTTTTTAGGTAATTAGTGTATTGTCAGTATGACTTACTGTAGAAACGACGTGTACCACTATGTGAGATTAGCTCCAAATCACTGGCGTTCCTTGGAAAAGACACTCAAATAGAAAACAAGAATGGGGAGATCTTGCTACATTTCTTGGCAGGAGAGCAGCTTATTCCTTCATGTAAGTCTGATAAAAATCATGATCTTCTGCTGGCATTTCAGCATTGGTTTTATTCCATGGCTTATTTTATTTGATCTTTATTCAGCCGTTACTTTATTGTAATCCACGCTTCTACATTAACTTCACAGCATCCACTACCCATGATATTTTGATAAGGAAAGTTTATCTTGCAAAATTATGTCATTTGCGTGAACCTTTAGAAACTCCTAAAGGAAAGAGTAGAATTGTTGTATGGAGCTCCAAAACGCAGACGTACCTTTGCGAATCATGCATCCTCCATGGTATGTCTTCGGACACGTTGCAGCAGCATTGTTGTTAGTTGGTGTTTTTAGCTTTCAGAGGATGATGTCTGGCTGGCAACTCCAATGCGTTCCCTTGCCTTACTAAATAGCAAGGTAGAGAAGAAGCCGCAGCCATCATGGTGACAATGGCTTTGGAGTAGCACAGGGAAGTAACTAGGTGTGGAAAAAAAGAGCATTTTTTGGAATGTTGTAGAAAGGGCTTCTTTAGCAGAAATGTTTATTAGAAATATTCCTGAAAGTAAATGATATCGCCACGGTCCAATGATGGGGCAGAAAAACAGCACAAAGCAACCAATTGCGTAAAGAGAAAGGAAATATTAATGCTATTGGTCGCACCAGAGATGTACATTAGCCCAGTAAATTTATTTGCACAATGTACCACAATAGGTTCTCTTCTGAAACACTAGTAAGAATTTCGATGGGAAATTTAATCTAGGGCCACGAGAGATTGTCATGATTTTTAGGTTCCATGTTTGGTACAAGCAACCAGGTACCAGAAGAATCCGCACTGTTTAAAACGTGCAACTTTTGGATGTTGTTAGATCAGATGCTGTTCATTTGGTACATGGATGTCAAATAATGGAATTCAAGCAAAGCTGTTAATGATGAATCTGACAATCAAGGGGCCATGCAGAATGAACAGTTTTTCTTGGCACGTGATATGATTTGCACAAAAGGACCAAGCCCACAGTGTAGGTTATGGTGGCATATCCCATGAGGCCAAGTCAAGCAGGTGCGACATGTTGCTTCATCAGAAAATTTGTGAATTATCTGAATGTCAAAAGGAAGTTTGCAAGTGGGTGGCAGTCAGGAAGCCTTTATCTAGCTGTTGTAGCAGCCAGTTGACTCCAGAGAAGTTCAATGCTAAACTTTCCACCAGATATGCACATCGCATGGTGCATAGATCCATCAAGATTGTACCACTAGTAAGGATAGCACTCTATCTGCCTTCAAGCCATCAGATATAGAACGATCCTGATGGAGTCCCATGCAAATGCTGAATGGGAGCAGCTAATAAAAAAGAAGGCAATGTGCAGTTGAGCAGCCTCAAGGAAGCGGTCATTATGGCAGGGAGGCTGCGCTGAGTTTAAATGCTGTGTTGAGGGTAAGTATGAGGCTTTGGCTCAAGAGAACTCAGCGTGGAGGTCGAGCAAACGCTGAGCAAGGGTGATAGGAGGTAAAGATCTACTCTTCCTTGTGTGTGATTGTTGTGTTTATTTTCCTCGGCGTTAGTGCAGTAGAGATGGTAGGTAGAATGGTGCAATTTTCCTCCGGCAGGATATCAGAAGTTAGGGAAACTGTTGGTGATCCTGATGGCGACTGCTGAGGGAATTGTGCCCAGGTGCAGCTCCTCACAGACTGCGTTAGGGAGCTGGAGTTGTGGCTGAATGATCTCAGCTTTTTCTGGGAGAATTAGAGCATCATTGCACATGGGTAAAATGCCAGAAGACTGGAGGATGGCTAATATTATGCCTCTATTTAAAAATGGCTATAAGAAAAGCTTGAGAACTATAGACCAGTGAGTCTAACCTCTGTGGTAGGCATGTTGGTGGAGAGGACTCTGACGGATAAGATATAAGTGTATTTGGATAGACAGAGGCTGATTAGGGATAATCAGCATGATTTTGTACATGAGAGCTTGCGTCTTACGATTCCAATTGGGATTTTTAAAGAGGTAACCAAAAAGGCTGATGAGGGCAAAGCCGTAGATTTCATCTATATGGACTTTAGCAAGGCATCCGATAAGGTTCTGAATGGTAGATCTCTCTGGAAGGTTTGATCGCATGGGACCCAGGGAGAGCTAGGTTAGAAAATGATCTTCATGGAGGGAGGCAGAGGGTGATGGTGGAAGATTGTGTTTCGGTCTGGAACCCTGTGAGTAATGGTGTGCTTCAGAGATTGGAGGTCGGCACATCGCTGTTTGTGGTTTATGTCAAGGATTTGGATGAGAATGTATAAGGCATAATTTGTAAGTTTGCAGATCACACGAACATGGGTGGCATGATCTATAGCGAAGAAGATTATCAAACATTGTGGACGGATCTTGATCAGTTGGACAGATGGGGTGAGGAATGGTTAATGGAGTTTAACACAGATAACTGCGAGGTGTTGCATCTTCACAAGTTCACAAGTTATAGGAGTAGAATGAGGCTATTCGGCTCAGCAAGTCTACTCCGCCATTTAATCATGGTTGATCGCTGCCTCATAATCCCATTTTCCTGCCTTCTCCCCATAACCTTTGACACCTGTTCAAATCAAGCTTTTGTCCATCTCTGCCTTAAAAATATCCACTGACTTGGCTTCCACAGTCCTTTGTGGCAATGAGTTCCACAGATTAACTACCCTCTGACTAAAGCCAAGACTAAAGGGACTTGGGAAGTCTAACTTTACAGCGAATGGCAGGGCACTGGAGAGTGTTGTAGAGCAGCAGGATCTAGGAAAGCATTAAAATTGTTCCTTTCATCACAGGTGGATGAAATGGTCAAGAAGGCTATTGGTACATTGTCAGTACTGAGTACAGAATTTGGGATGTTATGTAACAGTTGTACAAGACGTTGGTGTGGCTACATTTGGAATACTGAGTTTTGGTTCAGTTTTGGTCACCCTGCTACAGAAATGATGTTGTTAAGCTGGAAAGAGTGCAGAGAAGATTTACAAGGATGTTGACAGGACATGAGAGCCAGAGTTATTGGGAGCAGTTGGGCAGGCTAGGACTTTATTCCTTGAAGCACAGGAGGCAAAGAGGTGATCTTATAGAGGTGTATAAGATTGTGAGGGACCAAGATAGGGTGAACATGCAGTACTTTACCCAGAGTTGGGGAATCAAGAAACAAAGGACATAAATTGAAGGTGAGACGGGAAAGATATAATAGGAACCTGAGGGGCAACTCTTTCACACAGAGGGTGGTGGATATATGGAACAAGCTGCCAGAGGAGGTGGTTGAGGCAAGTACTATAACTACATTTCGAAGGTATCACAAAATGCTGGAGTAACTCAGCAGGACAGGCAGCATCTCTGGAGAGAAGGAATCATATTTAAAAGACATTTAGACAGGTACAAGGATAGGAAAGGTTTAGATGGATATAGGCCAAACATGGGCAGCTGGGACTTGTATCAATAGGGCACCTTGCATGGGCAAGGAGGATGGAAAGGGTGGTTTTCATGCTGTATAGATCCATGACTATAACTATGACTCACACAAGTTACAATTTATTGGAGCTTTGAAAACTTGCCCTTTGTTGAGCAAGGATGCATCAACAATCATAACTTAGACGCCGATAATAATCAAAACAGCCTTGTACCTGATAAAACATCACATATTTTGAAAATAAAATGTTAATGAAAGTGACAATGCATTTGCCAGTCAGAGTAGAAAGTTATACCCGGGGAGGAGATCATGGCATGGACAGGCAACTGTTATGACAGTTTAATGATGACAGCGCATGTGGTGTCTGAAATGGCAGGTCATCACATGAGTGAAACAAACAAGACTTTTTGCAAAGGAGGAAACTTAAAGGTTCAGTCAATGCATGCAAATGCTGTGTGCTCCAAGCATTGCGTGAAGATCTAACATTGTGAGGTCTGGGGGTTGTAATGGAATAATACGACACCACATTGAACAGCAAGACATAGAAAGGTGATATTGATGGAGAGGTACTTGTGCTGTGAGATTTAAATATTAACGAATGATATCTCCATGTAACATTTCAAGATTGTTTTTCAAATTGCACGGATTTGTAGTGTTAACGGTCTGAATGACCATTTATAAGCAGTAAACAGGGGGCACTATACGAAGAGAACTAGAAATGAGGACCAGGGTGAGATGGCCAGAAACGAAGAGCAGCCGTGGATGATCAGTTGGAGTAAAGATCAGATGGTGTGCGGAGAGGACAGTGATCTTGTTTTGCTGAGTAATGGCAGCATTCACAATTTTTACTAGCAACCAATTCAGAAGTCAACTCTGCGATTTGCTTGGATGGTAAAATGCTCTGAGTCACAGGAGTGTTTAGACAAGGGCTGTACCATTTCCAAAATCACTGGAATGTGAGAAGCTGGACACAGTGTGTTGAGGGAAGGCTGTTTCAGTCAAATTAGACGGTTCTGTTGTGGTGGAAGATCGTCACCCCACTTGGGAAAAGGCCTGTTGTTTACTCAGCTTCAGATGTACACAGAGCTGTTCACTGGCCTGGACCAGGTTCAGACTGAGTTGGACACCTTGAGTGAGGACTGTTGTTACGAGAAGGGGATTCAAGGAGTCTGAAGTTACCATGCACACTGTTATCTTGGGTTTGTATTTATTGATGTCAGGTCAGTAATCTCAGAACCATAACATTAAGCTGTAAATATTGGAACCCATCCAAGGGAGGAAGGCCAGAGGTAATGACTTCCTAACTTGCAAGGATCAGTCCAGTAAAGAAAAGACCCACAGTACCCATTGAAAGTCCCAGTGAGAGTTGCAAGGTATGTGAAACAAGAAATGTTTCAAGATTGAAATATTAAGTACATTTTTTATTGTGAAGTTGTTATTATTTTGGTTTGTGATAATTGGTAATATCCTGAAAATTATGTACAATTGCATCTATGGCATATTGGACTATGTTAAGTTTAGGGAGTTACAATATCAATGTAATGCTTTTTTGATGCTTCATTAAAGAAGTTTTATTCTGCAAAATGTAAGATTTGATTCAAGGAATTGTATTGGATTTATTGGTATCATGAAACATTCTGATGAATTATTAAATCCAATTCTACATTGTATTTAAATAGTTAATTGGTGGAAAAATTTACTATGAGTAACCATAGTTGTAAGTTTGTTAGTTTCAATGAGAAAGTAGTGGCATAGTTTGGCTGAGTATATATTGTTTGATAACTTGGTATGATTTTCAGAAACATAGGTGTCATTATAAACAATGTTTTGTTCCTATTTCCTTGTGTTACTGAGTAGCAATGTAGAGGAGAAACCTGCAGATGCTATATGGACTTGATTTTCTTTCATTTCTCCAGTTTTGACCTTAAGTAGTATGTCTTTGTCAGAGACTGAGACATTTGATTTTGGATTGTACTTCACCCCACCCCTTCCTATCTTTGGACACAGCAGAAGCAGAGTTCAATTGTGCTAATCTACGGGGCTAGAATCAGTTCCTATCTGTCCTCTCAGCTTTTTGCCACCCAAGATGCAGTTTAAAATTTTAAATATGGCACTCACTTAGCTGGTAAAAGATAAGTAAAGGCAAGTGGTTGGTGTTTAAAAATATATATATATTAATGCTTTTTAATTAGTTTGCAAGAGTTAAACATTTTAAACAAACTTATTACATATTATAGAAACACGGAACTGTAGATGCTGGTTTACAAAAATAGACTCAAAGTGCTGAAGTAACTCAGTGGATCAAGCAGTATCCCTGAAGTACATGGATGGGTGATGTATCGGATCAGGACCCTTCAGAAACATGTGACGTTTTGGGTCAGGACCCTTCTTCAGCTAAGAACTTGAGGTGTCACAGCTGTGGTTGTATGTGAGCAGAGCTGGCTGTTTACAGATGGGAGATACGTAATTTTACTCTTAGACTGCCTGTGAATCTTTTAGACAAATATTGTCAAAAAAAGTCTTTTAACTAGAGACATTTGGAAAATAGAAATAGATTTAAATAATTAAAAAATAAGAATTGCAGAAACAAATTGAAATATAATTAACAAAAAGACAGAAAGTTTTGAAGTTACTCCAACACTTTCTGTCTTTTTGTTAATTATATTTCAATCTGCTTCTGCAATTCTTATTTTTTAATTATTTAAATCTATTTCTATTTTCCAAATGTCTCTAGTTAAAAGACTTTTTTTGCCAATATTTCTGTCTAAAAGATTCACAGGCAGTCTAAGAGTAAAATTACGTATCTACCACCTGTAAACAGCCAGCTCTGCTCACATACAACCACAGCTGTGACACCTCAAGTTCTGTTGCACCAAAATGCTTGCAAAATAATCGTACAGCTGTGACAATTGCTTGTGGCTGATGTTTATGGATAATTGGAAAGCACCAGCCAAGTCAAATGTAGTCAGGTCTGATGTAAATCTACCTTAGCAGGTGATAAGCTTCTTACCAATGGATCATGGGGAGGGTCTTTTGACAAGAGCTATCACTCTAACCAGACCCAAGGAAACTTGGGGAGGATCTGTTTCAATTATGCACTGGGTACTTTATCTCAGGTCTTTCATTCACAACTTGATTTACATTTTACTGGACTACAACATAGGACCACAGTATAAAATATTTTGTACCATGTAAACTCAATTATTAGAAATGTTAAACAAAAATCAAATTTCCATGTAATTTAAAGTATTATTGTGCTCAGGCATTCATATTTAAAAAATATCAAAAGTAAGTAAAATGTGATGAGGTTAAAATTTTCTTCCCCTTAAATGCTGCTGATGATTTTCAAAATGTTTTCATTTCATGTTTGTGTTAATACAAATAGAACTGTGATGTGTCGAATTGCTGTCAGTAATTTTCACCAACAATAAAGATTACAAGGTATTGGAGAAACTAGCCATGATCACTCTGCAGTATGGGTTAGGTGATCTGTTTCTTCCTTTTCCTAATGAAAATAATTTTTATCCTCCAAGAACATGAAATGTAGTATGGTCTAGCCTGAGGTTAAGTACATACCGAAACATTCATACTGAAGAGGGTATCTAATTGTTTCCTAGAGGTCTCAACTTCAAACAGCATTTTGCTAAAACATAATAAAGTATTCATCCTTCACAAACATGTTGTTGTAACTTCAATTTTTGTCGTTAATAGCCCCATGAACACAATAAAGCAGTTTTTGTGGTTTTTAAACAAATACTGTGTGGAATGCTCAATTACCCAGTCACATGTTCCCTTTAGCTGCCCAGACAATGAAATGCATTTTGAGTTAAACGTGCATATACTAATTAATTTATTCCATCTGTTTCTCCATGTGGGATGCCATCATGCAATGCATGCTTCCTGGATGGACATTCTCCTTATGATCAACAAAGAGAGAACTTAAACTTCTTCATTTACCTTGCCTTAATTAAAATATGGAAGAATACAAAAGATAATGACTGTGTTACACCGGTGTTTTTAAAAAAATATTTTTTTGAACAGAATGAAGAGAAAAGGTTTTAAAGGTAAATATTGTACCCTTTACGAAACCAAGCCCTACTGGTTAAATTTTAGATGAACACATTTTAAATCCAGCTAATGGCAATGGGAGGTCTATTTCGAAAGATCTCGGTGAATATTGTGATAAATGTGAACCTTTGTTTTCCACTTGTTGCAGTAGTGCTGTAGTCTGTGTGAAGAATGGTGCTGTGAGACTCACACCAACACTGAAATCATTTCACACCCAATTACAATATGGAGTTTATGTTGATAGGAGACTGGTACAGCTTCATATTTATGTGAAACACATGGTAATACCGCCGAGGGCTTCTGCATATAATATACATTTTTATCATATTGTACAACTGACAGTCTGATAAACATATCTTGCTCATGTTAGCAAACATTTTTTAGAAAAATTCATGAAAAGATTATAAGCTTGGTGAAACATGGAAAGAGGATGAAGCAATATGATTCTTGTGGGCAAAGGTGGATACACAAATGAATTAGTTGTATGGCATGAGTGAGGATTATCATCATGCTCCATTTCACCAGGTATAGTTGTTCTTTTTCCCCATGAGGATTTTTAAATGGAGCTCCACAAGTGGGCATTAATAATCGGGCTGTACTTCACTATTACAGAGTCACAAAATAGATAAATACCAATATATAAACTGCTGAAAGATCAGAAGACAGCAACCACAAATCTTGCTAGTTGTACAATTTGTTAATGTAAACATATTATGCAAAGCATAGGTTGTGATAAAAATAGCACGTTCATTTACTGAATAGCACAGTGAAATCTCTTTTAATTGATTCTTGTCTTTCCTAGAATAATTCAGACTCATATTAAAGTTAATGTGACCCCAAAGTACATATAAATAGACTTTCTGTGAGGTAACACATCTTAGGAAATAGCAGTTATAATTTTAAATATATTCAAGCACTTCAGGATTTGTTGGACTGAAAGTGCAGTTGGCCTGAAATTGCAGTTTTATCAAAGCCAACATAACAAAAAGACTTAGTTTCCTAAATTATTTTCTTTCATTGTATATAAGTGTGCACAGAATAATGAGCCTATGAAACAGCTTAACAGGAACTAATCATCACAGAATATTTTTCTTCCAGTAAAAGAGAAGGATTTAAAAAAATCTGTTTCTCAAAATGCAGAGTATTTCAGGTGCATGCACTGGTCCCAGTCTCTCCTGAGACTGATGGGGGTGAATCAGGAACTAATGATTAGTTTGATGGCTAGACTGCAAATCAAAAGCTGAGGATTATACCGGTTGTCTACAAGTTATGACAAGGTTCAGTTCCTGTGAACTGTTCCGGTTCCTGTGAACTGTTTTTAACCCAAACAGTTTGCAAGTTCGGAATTGCGGCCACAAACTGTGTTCCCACACAGCAGAAGATGCCAGCAGACCCGCAATAGCCAGCCAATCTCAGTCTCTCAAGCACTTGTTTAATTTTTTTCGTTTAGATACAGCGCGGAAACAGGCCCTTCGGCCCACCGAGTTTGCACCGACCAACGATCCCCACACATTAACAGTATCGAATACACACTAGGGACAATTTACATTTACATCAAGCCAATTAACCTATAAACCTATCCGTCTTTGGAGTATGGGAGGAAACCAAAGGTCTCAGAGAAAACCCACGTGGTCACTGGGAGAACGTGGTCACTGGGAGAACCAGCTGTACATAAGTCAGACATTCAGAGGACCCTATATGAGAAATGTTGAGCTTTATTTGGAAAGAGCAATTTTAGCCAGCAGTCAGTGTTCACAATCACTTCTGGCTACTGCTTTTTGTCAACGCATTCCACAAACTAAATAACAGAAGTTAGAACCCAATAACTGTGTGGACACTGTGAACACATAAAGGCATTTACAATTTTGTTGAAAACAAAAAGCATTCTATTTTTACTCCCACTTGACAATCCTACTCCCACTTCAAGCAATCTGGTTTGGAAACAATTTATTTTCTTTAATTTCATCAGGAATATTCTAAAACAGTAAAAGCATCTGATATTACAATTCTTTATCGCCACTCAGCAACTAACAGATGGTTAACTGGCAAAATTTTGAACATTTGCAGTCTTAATTGTGCGATTTAGATGAAGTGCTTATTTTGCTCATGACGTCCAAGGAGTGCTGGGAAAATAATAATATGCATCTATGTTAGGGGAACTTACAGATTTCCCAATAACCTCACTTGGATCTGTGAGAAATGTAAACAGAGCAGGTATATGTGGGATAACAAACCACTGATTTAAGCTGTAATGTCCCATGATTTCACTTTGGGGAAAACTAAGGTAGTTTCAGATATGTAGTTACTGTATGAAACTTCTGTATCAACTTCAGACAGCAGAATCACATGAGGAAGCCTAGTTGATCATTGTGTAGAATTCCTGTGAAGATATTCTTTCATAGAGAAGAAGGTCATGAAAAATGCAACAGGATATATCATATCATATCATATCATATATATACAGCCGGAAACAGGCCTTTTCGGCCCACCAATTCCGTGCCGCCCAGCGATCCCCGTACATTAACACTATCCTACACCCACTAGGGACAATTTTTTATTTTTTTTACATTTACCCAGCCAATTAACCTACATACCTGGGCAGTGATATGAGCATACGAAGCTTAATCTGGACAAATGTGAGTTGTTGCATTTTGGGACATCAAATGTAAGACAAAGGTATACAGTAAATGATAGGATCATTAGGAGCTTTGATGTACGGAGGGGTTTTGGAGGTCATGTCCATAGCTCCCTGAAAGTAGCAACACAAGTAAATGGGATGGTCAAGAAGGCATATGGCATGCTTACCTTCATCGATCAGTCATTGAGTGTAAAAGGAAGTAGTGTTGCAGCTGCATAAAACTAAAATGTTGCCACATTTGGAGTATTGTGTGCAGTTCAGCTTGCCACATTACAGGAAGGAAATGGAAGCTTTAGGGACAGTGCGGAAGAGTTTCACCAGGATATTTCCTGGATTACAGAGGATTAGCAAGGAGTTGGACTAATTTGGCAGATTTTCTCTGGAGCATCGGAAGTTGAAGGAAGACCTGAAAGTAATTAATAAAATTATGAAAGTGGTAAATAGAGGTTTTTTTCCCAGGGAAGAAATGTCAATTACTAGCGAGCATAGCTTTAAGATGAAAGGGGAAAAGATTAAAGGAGATATGCAGGGCAAGTTTTTTATTAACTAGAGAGTGGTAGGTGCCCAAAACACACAGACATTGGTATCAGTTTATTTTTGCGACACGTACTGAAATGCTGTAAAAAAAAATGTTATACACGGAAGCAGGAGAACCATCCATACATGATTACAATCAAACCATGCATGAGTACAACAGGTAGTGCAAAAAGAAGGGAAACAGAATTTTAAAATACGGTGTGACCGCTACAGAGAAAGTACGGATTTAATTTTAAAGTGCAAAGGCTACAACAAGGTAGATTGGGAGATTGGAAATCCTAAACTGGAGACCATTCAATCATCTGATAACAGTTGGGAAGAAACTGTTCTTCAGTCTGATGGTATGTGTTTTTAAGCATTTGTATCTTCTGCCCAATAGGGAAGGGGAGAAGAGGGAACGACTAGGCTATGAATGGACTTTAATTATGTTGGCTGCTTTCCTGAGGCAGTATAAAGTGCGGATAGAATTAATGGGGGAAGATTAGTTTACATGATGTACTGGGCTGCATCCATAACTTTTTTCACTTACTTGCAATGTGGGGCAGAACTGTTACCAGAACTGTTACCAAACCAGGCTGTGATACATCTCCATAGAATGTTTTCTATGGTGCATCCACTAAAATTCGTAAGAGTCATTTGAGACATTGGTCTGCTTTCTTGCCTGTTACAGCAAGGTGATTGAACCAGGACAAATTGTTGGTGATATTTAAGTCCAGGAAGTTGAAGCTCTCAAACATCTCCACTTCAGCATTATTTATGTAGCCATGGGCATGTACTCCACTCCAATTTTTGAAGTTGATGACTCCTTTGCTTTGCAAACATTGTCAGGGAGAGATTGTTGCCTTTGAATCCTGTTACTAATCTCTCTATCTCCTTCCTGTACTCTGTCTTGTCATTATTCAAAATTCAGCCTATTACAGTGGAATTATTACAAAGTCACAAATAGAGTTAGCGTAGAATTTGGCCAGCCATTCGTGTGTATAGAAATTATAGTGAAGGGCTAAGATTGCAGCCCTGGGGGGGCATCGGTGTTGAGAATTATCATGGAGGATGACTTGTTGCTTATCTTTACTCACTGTGGCCAATGGGTGGATGCAGTTGCAGAGCAGGGAGCTAGGTCTAGGAGTTTGGAGATGTGTTTGGTTGGATGATAGTGTTGAAAGAGCTATGTAGTTATTGAATAGGTGTATGACAAATGTGTACGTGTTGTTCAGATGTTCTGGAGATGAATAGTGGGGCAGGGAATAACCATGGACCAGTTGTCGTGATAGTTGATTTGTAGCGCATCAACTTTGTCTGGGAGCCTGGTGTTGATGTGCGCCATGACCAGCCTCTTGAAGCACTTCATGATGTTAGAGCCACTGGGTGGATGTTAGAGCCACTGGGTGGTAAGTCATTAAGGCATGCTATCTTGGTGGTAGTGGGATTCTTAAGCAGATCAGAACCTCAAAATAGAGTAGGGAGAGATTAAAGATGACCATGTATACTCCTGCCAGCTGGTCCATCAGGTTCTGAGGACACGAATGAGGACTCCATCTGGGCCAGTAGAACCCGGGTCTCTGGCCCTGCAAGCGGTGTAAGGCAGCAACTCTACTACTGCGCCACTGTGGCCACCTTATTTCTACTACTGCAGTCTACTGAACCTCTGCTAAATGTCTCTAGGTTTAGTTTAGTTTAGTTTATTATTGTCATGCGCACAAAGCCACAGTAAAATGCATCTGTGTTGCGTGCTTTCCAGTCACAAGGTTGAGTATATTCCTCCTAAAAAGAGCAAACCCAACCAACATGCAATACATCAGCAAAGCCCTACAAAGTTGTAGCATAACTTGCCTATCCTAGCTACACATGCTTTTTAAATGAGGATAAATATTCCATTTGTTTTCTGACTTACTCCCTTTGTCTGCATGCTTGCTTGCTGCTTCTTGTATGAGCATATTGTTTGTGAGTGTGTTCATTGAGAAGCACTCAGGTATATTTATAAGTCCTTTATTAGCAGGGCCTTATAGTACAGATGCTGGCTTCCATTACCTCCAGTCTCCCACCTGATTCCTGTGTAACCCAGTACAAAACCCGGCCTGGATTATGGACCGGGTGCACAACAGTAAAACCAGACATGGATCTACATCCCCCTTCTTAAGCATAAGCCCCCCCAAACTAGATAACAAAATGAAACAACTACAACTTACAACTTACCCCCATCCTAATACAAGGGATGAAAAGACAACTACAGCAACGCTAAACAGAGGAGGATACAACTCGAGTAAGATAAACAAAAGGGGAACGGTAACGACCGTAATTGACCAGAGTCCATAGCAAGTGTCTAGCCACAGTCTTGGTACTTGGGATTGGGCTTACAGACCCGTCCTGCACGAGTACAATACCAGCCCTCCGCCGTACCCATTGTAGGTGTCAGCACCATGGGTGGTGGTTCAAACGGCACTGGTCTCGCAACGGCCTTCTGCACAGGAGACTGCACCAGTGAAGTCATGGGTGATTCCATCACCGGCTCTTTTGTTGGTGTTAAGACCAGCTTGTGGTCTGCCGACGCCTGGCCTCCATTGGTCTGTAACCCGCCATCTGCGACCTCCGTGTAGCCATGTGAACGCGGATGAGCTGGCACCGGCTCATTCACCGGTAGAAGGTGTTTTCTGTTCCGCCGGTAGGTTCCTCCTTCCGATTGGACAAGATAGGACCGCGGCTCCTGGCAGGTCCCACTAACGACACCCAGACGATCATGACCCTTCTGGGTCTGCAGACGGACCGTCTGACCCCCCGACAGAGGCTGGAGAGGATGGCTAGACCTGTCGTAATACGCCTTCTGGATCTGCCGTTTATGTTGCAGCTGAGCCTGAACAACTTGGGGCTCGTGAACATGGGGCTGCAGCAGGTGTCTTGCAACAGGAAGGGTGGTACGAGTTTGTCTGGACATCAATCGTTGGGCCGGCGAACCCAATACCGGGTCACGTGAAACGTTACGGAGATTGAGGAGATCCAGGAATACATCAGACCCGGCTCTTCTGGATCTCTCCATGACCTGTTTGGCACTACGGACAGCCCTCTCGGCTAGCCCGTTTGACTGTGGATACTCCGGGCTGCTGGTGATGTGTTTAAAATCCCAGCGCATGGCAAAGTCCTTGAAACACTGACTGGTAAATTGGCCGGCATTATCCGACATGAGGGTGTGAGGAGACCCATGGACCGAGAAATGTCTCGCCAGTTTTTGAATTATCGCCGCTGAGGAAACTGTGCGGAGCAAATCGACCTCGAACCATCCGGAATAGGAATCCACCAGAACCAGATATTGATTGCCACGCCACTCACAAATGTCAGTAGCCACAGAGGACCAGGGTAAATCAGGAACCGGGTGCAACAAAAGTGGTTCCCTTTGCTGATGTGGGGCCAAGCTGTTACATACTGCACATGATTGCACCCTCTGGTGCACGTAGTCGGATATAGCAGGCCAGAAAAACATACTTTTGGCTCGCTGAACCGTTGCCTCAGCGCCAGGGTGGCCCCTATGTATTGCGTCAAAGTACTGCTGCCGTAGTGAGGCAGGGATCACCGCCTTGTGGCCTTTCATAATGACCCCGTTCTCGATAACTAGCTCATCTCTAACGGGGAAGTACGGTTGTACAGAGAATGGTACCATATGCGATTTGCTCGGCCAACCGTGTCGAATGATGGACGCAAGCGACTGCAACGTGTCGTCCTCTGCCGTGTGTGCCACCAACAATTCCAAACAAGACGAGGGGAGATGATCGACCATCATGACATCAAAACAATCCTTCGCGGCAGCATGCTCGTTAGAGGTCTTCCTAGGCGCACGGGACAGGGTGTCAGCTAGGTGCATGTCCTTGCCGGGTTTGTAGGTTAGTGTAATGTCGTACTTTTGGAGACGCAGCAGCATATGCTGCAGTCTCGCCGGGGCAGCATGGAGTGGTTTGTTCAGTATGGAAATCAGTGGTTGGTGATCGGTCTCCACAATGGCAGCCTTGCCGAAAATGTAATCGTTGAACTTTTCACATGCAAAGACAACCGCCAACAGTTCTTTCTCGATTTGTGCGTAGCGTGTCTCCGCGTCCGTCATGGTCCTTGAGGCATAAGCAATGGGCTGGCCATCCTGCAGGCACGCAGCACCGAGTCCATACTGGGATGCGTCGCAGGTCAGCGTAACTGGTCGATTGACGTCGAAATATGCCAGGGTGGGAGGACACGACATCAGGTGTCTGAGAGCGTCAAAAGCCCGCTGTTGTTGCTCATGCCACGTCCATGCAATGTCTTTGTGAGATAGTTGTCGCAGTGGAGCGGAGAGTTCACTAAAATGAGGAATAAACTTGCCAAGATAGTTCACCATGCCCAGGAACCTCTGTAGGCTGGTGACGTCAGTCGGAACTGCCATCTCACTGATGGCTGCTGTCTTCTCAGGATCAGCCTTGAGGCCCTCACTGGTGAAAACATGTCCTACATATTTTACCTTGTTGACACGGAACCTGCACTTGTTGGGGTTGAGTTTTAAGTGTATCTCCCTGGCACGATTGAGTACCTTCGTTAAGTTAACATCATGCTCCTGCACGTCCTTACCCGCCACGATAATGTCATCGACAACAATCGCACATGGGCATCTGTCGAAGAGCTGCTCCATAGAGCGTTGAAACACTTCACTGGCCGCGTTAATCCCGAACGGCATCCGCAGGAATCTGTAGCGTCCGAAGGATGTGCTGAAAGTAGTGAGCAGAGATGATTTGTGGTCCAGGGGAATTTGCCAGAACGAGGTCTTGGCATCGAGAACGGAGAACACTGTGGCCTTGCCCATGTGTGCGCCACCTCCTCCACAGTGCGCATCGGGTGATGAGGTCGCTTGAGTGCAGTGTTTAAATCCTGCGGGTTGATGCATATACGTATCTCCCGCTTGTCCTTCTTGGTCGCGGCCACCATCGAGGACACCCAGTCAGTGGGCTCCGTAACAGGAGTAATAACTCCTATAGCTTCCATCCTGTCAAGCTCTGCCTTGACACGGTCTCGCATGGCAACTGGGACGCGATGAGCAGGGCGGACCACGGGTCTCACATCCCGGTCAATAGTCATTGAGTAAGTGATAGGCAGCTTGCCCAGTTCATCGCTGAAAAGATCCTTATAGTTCGTGAGGATCTGTTGTGTGGAGTCTGGGACTGGCGCAAGCTGATGCACGGCCTTGCCGAATGAAATCAGTCCCATGTTGATACATGCTTCAACGCCAAGGAGAGGCACGACTGTGCCATCAACAACGTAAAATTGTAAATTGTACGATTGTGCTGCAAGGTGGCACCGTAGCTCCACCACTCCAAGAGGAAGCACTTCGTTCCCCCCGTATGGCTGGAGGGTTGCGTCACATGTTTTTAATTCCTCAGCTCTACGAAGCTTTGAAAACTCGGCAAGAGATATGACGTTGCACGCCGCACCTGTGTCTACTTTCACAACAACAGGCACATTGTTTATCTTTAATGTGACCATGGGATCTTTGTGCTTAATTAACTGGCCCCGGACAGAGTGTGCATTGAGGCGAATTCCATCCACTGAAGGTGTATTGAAGTTTACAGTATCACAATCTGATAAGTCATGTGAAGGCTCTGGGTGTATCAAATGTACAGCTTGTGTTGTCCCAATCGTCTTGGAACTTCTGCAGCACTTCAAGAAATGATTTCTCCGTTTGCAGCCATGACAAATCTGTCCAAAAGCCGGGCAGTTCTCCCGTCTGGCTATATGAGAGTGACCACAATTAGTGCAATCACTAACGAGGCTGATGCCAGCTCTGCCAGGTTGGGCTTGTGTCACTTTGAACGGTCGACGTCCCTTTCTGATAAATGGTCCCGTCGAGTCAACGCGGAAAACAGGCTGAGGCACGGCACTCAAAGTCCTTGTGTCGACATCCGTCAATTCATAAATCCGACAGGTGCTAATCGCTTTAGCGAGGGTAAGATCGCAATCGCGCAGAAGGCCCCTTCTCAATTTGTCGTTGGTGATACCACACACCAGCCTGTCTCTCGTGAGTTCATCACAGAGGTTACCAAATCTGCAACTTGACGCGGCATATTTCAAAGAGTTGATATAGGCTTCAACCGGCTCACCCGGTTTCTGGGAACATGTAAAGAATTTGTGCCGTTCCAAGATAAGGTTAGTCTGCAGAGCACACAGCTGCCGAAATTTATTCTTAAGGCACACAGGGTCGTGAATCGTCTCGGCAGGTGTGATGACTGCATCAGCCGCATCCAGCACAGCCTCAGCATAAACAAAGAGTTTCGCCCGACGGATTGCTTCCAAACCTGCAAGATTGAGGAGAATGGATGCTTGTACGTGGGGATTCTTGTCGTGGTGTGCAGCAGCAATGAATACATCGTAATCTTCCTCAAAGGTGCACCAACATTCACCGATGTTGCCGTCGAAGACAAGTGGATCAGGCTTCCGAAAAGAATCAGCCATGGTTAGAGACGTCAAAAGTCTTGAGGAAACAAATTGTGGTGACCCAAAAGCTAAATAACGGCCACCTCTGACACCATGTTTGTGAGTGTGTTCATTGAGAAGCACTCAGGTATATATATAAGTCCTTTATTAGCAGGGCCTTATAGTACAGATGCTGGCTTCCATTACCTCCAGTCTCCCGCCTGATTCCTGTGTAACCCAGTACAAAACCCGGCCTGGATTTTGGACCGGGTGCACAACAGTAAAACCAGACATGGATCTACACATATCCAAATGTCTCTGAAAACCAACGTTTAAGACTATCACGCAAGTGAATAAAATTCTACTTTTCCATGTTTCCAATCACAATGGATAACCTCACAGTTCATTTCTTTATTTTCTTTTTTACCACATATTTTCTCACCCATCTTTAATTATTGAGCAAACATGGATACATTACACCTGAGCCCTTCATCTGCGTTACTATTATAGATTGTAAATAGCTGAGGCATCAGCAATGATCCTTCTGGCATCCCACAAATATTGTTTGTTAAACCTAGTCTCTATCTAGCCTCTATCTGGAGCCTACCAGGGAGAAGGCAATTCTGGATTTAGTGTTGTGTAATGATCCTGATCTGATAAGGGGACTAGAGGTAAAAGAGCCATTAGGAGGCAGTGATCACAACATGATAAGTTTTACTCTGCAAATGGAAAGGCAGAAGGGAAAATCGGAAGTGTCGGTATTACAGTATAGCAAAGGGGATTACAGAGGCATGAGGCAGGAGCTGGCCAAAATTGACTGGAAGGAGGCCCTAGCAGGGAAGACGGTAGAACAGCAATGGCAGGTATTCCTGGGAATAATGCAGAGGTTGCAGGATCAATTTATTCCAAAGAGGTGGAAAGACTCTAAGGGGAGTAAGAGACACCTGTGGCTGACAAGGGAAGTCAGGGACAGCATAAAAATTAAGGAGAGGAAGTATAACATAGCAAAGAAGAGTGGGAAGACAGAGGATTGGGACTCTTTTAAAGAGTAACAAAAGTTAACTAAAAAGGCAATACGGGGAGAAAAGATGAGGTACGAGGGTAAACTAGCCAATAATATAAAGGAGGATAGCAAAAGTTTTTTTAGGTACGTGAAGAGGAAAAAAATAGTCAAGGCAAATGTGGGTCCCTTGAAGACAGAAGCAGGGGAATTTATTATGGGGAACAAAGAAATGGCAGACGAGTTAAACCGTTACTTTGGATCTGTCTTCACTGAGGAAGATACACACAATCTCCCAAATGTTCTAGGGGCCGGATGGAGGAACTGAAGGAAATCCACATTAGGCAGGAAATGGTTTTGGGTAGACTGATGGGACTGAAGGCTGATAAATCCCCAGGGCCTGATGGTCTGCATCCCAGAGTACTTAAGGAGGTGGCTCTAGAAATAGTGGAAGCATTGGAGATCATTTTTCAATGTTCTATAGATTCAGGATCAGTTCCTGTGGATTGGAGGATAGCAAATGTTATCCCACTTTTTAAGAAAGGAGGGAGAGAGAAAATGGGTAATTGTAGACCAGTTAGTCTGACATCAGTGGTGGGGAAGATGCTGGAGTCAATTATAAAAGACGAAATTGCTGAGCATTTGGATAACAGTAACGGGATCATTCCGAGTCAGCATGGATTTACGAAGGGGAAATCATGCTTGACAAATCTACTGGAATTTTTTGAGGATGTAACTAGGAAAATTGACAAGGGAGAGTCAGTGGATGTGGTGTACCTCGACTTTCAGAAAGCCTTCGACAAGGTCCCACATAGGAGATTAGTGGGCAAAATTAGGGCACATGGTATTGGGGGTAGGGTACTGACATGGATAGAAAATTGGTTGACAGACAGAAAGCAAAGAGTGGGGATAAATGGGTCCCTTTCGGAATGGCAGGCAGTGACCAGTGGGGTACCACAAGGTTCGGTGCTGGGACCCCAGCTATTTACGATATACATTAATGACTTAGACGAAGGGATTAAAAGTACCATTAGCAAATTTGCAGATGATACTAAGTTGGGGGGTAGTGTGAATTGTGAGGAAGATGCAATAAGGCTGCAGGGTGACTTGGACAGGTTGTGTGAGTGGGCGGATACATGGCATATGCAGTTTAATGTAGATAAGTGTGAGGTTATTCACTTTGGAAGTAAGAATAGAAAGGCAGATTATTATCTGAATGGTGTCAAGTTAGGAGGAGGGGGAGTTCAACGAGATCTGGGTGTCTTAGTGCATCAGTCAATGAAAGGAAGCATGCAGGTACAGCAGGCAGTGAAGAAAGCCAATGGAATGTTGGCCTTCGTAACAAGAGGAGTTGAGTATAGGAGCAAAGAGGTCCTTCTACAGTTGTACCGGGCCCTGGTGAGACCGCACCTGGAGTACTGTGTGCAGTTTTGGTCTCCAAATTTGAGGAAGGATATTCTTGCTATGGAGGGCGTGCAGCGTAGGTTCACTAGGTTAATTCCCGGAATGGCGGGACTGTCGTATGTTGAAAGGCTGGAGCGATTGGGCTTGTATACACTGGAATTTAGAAGGATGAGGGGGGATCTTATTGAAACATATAAGATAATTAGGGGATTGGACACATTAGAGGCAGATAACGTTCCCAATGTTGGGGGAGTCCAGAACAAGGGGCCACAGTTTAAGAATAAGGGGTAGGCCATTTAGAACGGAGATGAGGAAGAACTTTTTCAGTCAGAGGGTGGTGAAGGTGTGGAATTCTCTGCCTCAGAAGGCAGTGGAGGCCAGTTCGTTGGATGCTTTCAAGAGAGAGCTGTATAGAGCTCTTAAGGATAGCGGAGTGAGGGGGTATGGGGAGAAGGCAGGAACGGGGTACTGATTGAGAGTGATCAGCCATGATCGCATTGAATGGCGGTGCTGGCTCGAAGGGCTAAATGGCCTACTCCTGCACCTATTGTCTATTGTCTATTGTCTATCCAAGCTGATCGCAGTAACCTTTAAAGCCACCTGATTAAATACTTTTTGGACATCCAAATATATCACTTTCTGTAATGGAGTTTAATGGCTTTACCTCTGACCTATATTTGTGACCTTAAAAATATAAATGCTATTTCCCTTTCGTAAAATGATGTTATCTTTCCAATAGATTTATGAGTTTATAAGTGACTTGTTGCTGCTTCCTTAATGATTGATTCCTGCGGTTTTCTGACAACTGATGTGAGGCTAAATGGCCTCCTGTTGCTATTCTCTGACTTCCTTGTTTCTTGAATTGTGCAATTGAATTTACTGTTTTTTTCTAATCCACTCAGACCTTCCAAAGTACCAGGAAATGTGGTTAACTAAATCAGTGCATTTGCGATATCTGCAGGCATCACCATGAGAACTCCAATATACACCTCATGAGTCCAGAGTTTTTTTCACTACCCTAGTTCCATTAGTTTGCCTAGTATCTTTCATCTAGTGATATCAATAGTGTAAGATCTCACACTGTTTTGCCTATTTGTTACCTACAATTTTTACCATGCTTTTCATGTCTTCAACAGATTTTTATTTATCTCTGCCATTTATTTTTTCCCCATTAGAAATATCATGTTGATTTTTTACTTTATCTCCTCTCTTTTTTACATAAGTAGAGTAGAAGCTTTAGCAATCAGTTTTTATATTTCTTGTTATTTTCTCTTTTATTTTTACTTTACAAGTCATTCTTTGCATATTTCTAAAATTCTTCCCATCTTGAGGCCAACCACAATTCTATTACACTTTATAGGCCTTTTATTTCAACTAATACTTAACCTTTTCTAGTTAGTCACAGATGGATTACTTTTCCTGTAAAGTCTCTTAATATATTGTGTTTTTGCAAACAATTGTGAAGTATTTTTTTTTATGTCTGCCACTACTTATTTACTATCAAACCTTTTAATCTAACTTCCAAATCTATTTTTACCAACTCATTCATCATAAGAATGCACCTTTCTTAAGTTTAAGGTTCTGTATTTTGGCTTAGGTCTGTCACTTTCAAACTGAAAGTGAAATCACATTATGATCACTCATCAGCAAAGGATACTTTACAATAAATTATGAATTAATCCTGTCTTTTTACTTAGGAGCAGACCCAAATAAACCATTCCTTGGATAAACTCAAAAGGGATTGTTTTCAGAAACAGTCTTAAGCATTCTTCAGCATCATCTTCGCCAATTTGATATTCTCACTCTATATGAAGAATGACATTGTGCATGATATTTGCTTATGCTGCAGCATACCATTTTTTCTTCATTGATGCCATAGCTAACAGTAGAGCTACTGTTGGGCTCTCCCACCAGAGCCTAGAACACTCCCACCAGTGTTTTCTGCCTTTGAAATATTTCTTATCTCCATACAAACAGATATTACTCCCTGATTTCTGAGCCAATGTCATTTATCAAAGCTGCTCTAGTGTCCCATTCATCATCAGAGATACCCCATTTCCCTTTCCTTTTTCATTCTGTCTGCCTTCCCAAAAGAGGAAATGCCCCTGGAATAGTAAATTCCCATCTTCGGCTCTTAAATTCATTTATCTTTACATGCATCTTTAAATACTAATTCATCTAGATATAAAGGAACTGCAGATGCTGGTTTACAAAGAAGACACAAAAGGGCTGGAGTAACTCAGCAGATCAGGCAGCATGGATCACCAATGTTTTGGGTTAGGGTTGTTTAGACTGATTCTAGTAGTGGGGAGAAAGCTACAAAAAAGATTGGGGCGGGCCAAAGCCTGGCAAGTGATAGGTGGATACTGCTGACGGGGGGTTTGATCGGCAGATGGGTGGATAAAGGCCAGAGATGGAAAGGAGACAAGAGGGTGCAGGATAAGGAGACAAGGGGAATGCAATGTAGGATATAGATGTAAAAGGATGGGGGGGGGGGGAGGGAAAGGGGGGTAGGATAGTGGGAGGCATGGGTGTGCATCTGAGTGGGGCACGGGGAAGAGAAGAGGGAAAAATGGGGGAAGGGGTTCAGCTAAAATTGGAGAATTCAATGTTCATACCATGGGGTTATAAGCTACCCAAACAGAATGTGAGGTGCTGCTCCTCCCGTTTGGGTGTTCCCTCACTCATTCAATATTCATCTATCTTGATAATAATGCTTGACAAATTCTTCAGTTTTTACTTTCATTTTATTATTTACCCCACTTTCATCCTTTTTGTCATGATTCAGCAATAAGGTTTCCCCCTTTCTGTCACACGCTCTCTTTATCCATATCACTGCACTACACAGCTACCTTGTATGCTCTCTTTAACTTTCTATTAGTTTCCTCACTTGTTTCTCATTCCACCCTGTCCATTGTGTAGTTTAAAGCCCAGCCCTGGTTATTTGATGCTCCAGGACACTGTTTGAAGGCTGATTAAGGATATAGCAGGACATAGATCAGCTGAAAATGTTAGGTGGAAGGTGGAACTTAATCCTGATCAGTGTGAGGTCATGCACTTTTGGAAATCACGTTCATATTGGACATCTAGAGCAAATGACAAGGACCTTCGGGTGCAAGTCCATTGCTCACTGACAGTGGTGACACAGGAGAATAGGGTAGTAAAGAATGTACTTGGTATATTTGCCTTCACATTCTGAGGCATCGAGTTAAGAGTTGGGATGTCATGTTGCTGCTGTACAAAATTGGATACTTCTCTGGTTGCCACAGTACAGGAAGGCTGCGATCGAAATAGAGGGAGTGCAGAAGAGGTTCAGCAGGATGTTGTATGGAATGGAATGCTGCAGTTGTAAGGAGCGGCTGGGTTTGTTTACATTGGAACGCCGAAGGTTTAGGGGTAACCTTAAAGATATTTATAAGATTACGAAGTGTATAGATGAGATAAATAGTCATAGACTTTTCATCAGAGAGGAGGAGTCTAGAAACAGAGGATACAGGCTTAAGGTGAGAGAGGAGAAATGGGCAATGAATTAACCTCTTCTGGCAGCTCAGTCTAGGTAACCTTCACCCTCTGTGGGGAAAAGGTGCCTCTCATGCCCCTTTTAAATCTAGCCCCTGAAATCTATGACCTCTAGTTTTAGACTCCCAAACCATGGGACCATTTACATTTATACCTCTCATAATTTTATATACCTCCATAAAATACACCCTCAGCTCCTCCTCTCCAGACTCTCCACCCTCTCCTTGGAACTCCAGTCCCATTAATATCCTTGTGAATCTTTTCTGCATCCTCACTGGCTTAATTGAAGAAACTCTTGTTTGCACAGAGTGTGGTGGAAACGTGGATTGCACTGCCCAAGGGGGTGGTGGAAGCAGGTACTTTAACAATTTTTAAGAGGTATCTAGACGAGCACTTGAAATATCATAGTATCGAGAGCAATGGCCTGTGTGCTGGAGAACGGTGGTGATGGACACTTGAATGACTAGCATGGGTCATGCATAACGTAGAGCGTGCTTCCATTGCCTCTAAAGTGAAATTTGTGTCATTAGAACAGCTCCTTCCATTACTGTGCCAGTGAATTCTAACCCCTTCTTACATCCTATCCTTTAACTCTGATTCAACTGTGATTGCCAGCATGTACTTTACACAGCACTTGTAATTGCCAGGTGTTATTGCCTAAAAGGTTCTTTATGTCATTTTACGTCCCAAGACCTCATAGTCCTTGTCTATATTTCATTGATTCGCACACAGAATTATTATTTTATCCCCAGTAGACCCTAACATGATTTTCACAACTGTTTCAACATTTATTCCTTGAACTGATGTTCGTTCTGGTAGCTGTACCTGAACATTCATGATTTTGAGAATTCCCATTGTCTCAAAGCAACAGCTGTTTAAATCCACTGCAAGTGTTCAAAGGAGCTCCATAAATACAGATCCTGGCATTTGAACATTTTGGGCCCATGCAACCCAGAAACACAAGTTGAAATTTTGATATACTGTGTTTTTCAACTTGACTGCACGGTAGCGCAGCGGTAGAGTTGCTGCCTTACAGCGAATGCAGCGCCGGAGACTCAGGTTCGATCCTGACTGCGGGTGCTGTACTGTAAGGAGTTTGTACGTTCTCCCCGTGACCTGCGTGGGTTTTCTCCGAGATCTTCGGTTTCCTCCCACACTCCAAAGACGTACAGGTATGTAGGTTAATTGACTGGGTAAATGTAAAAAATGTCCCTAGTGTGTGTAGGATAGTGTTAGTGTGCGGGGATCACTGGGCGGTGCGGACTTGGTGGGCCGAAAAGGCCTGTTTCCGCGCTGTATCTGAAATATGAAAAATAAAATAAAATATATGACTTGTTGGGACTAAAATAATATTCAGCCATCAAGCAACATTTCACCATGAGTGGATCTCGGTCATTATGTGCATAGAGATCACAGTCCAGATAGCGAAGCAGTACATTTTTCAACAGATGAAAGAAGGGGATCAGAATGTAACTGAATCTAAGAGTATTAACAGTCGAAGCTCAGAACAGAAAATATCTGAAGCATCTGTGGCTCTACTGTGACTTTCTTTGTGGACGTGAATGATTTCTTTTTTCTTTTGAAAAGTGCAGGATGTAGTATTTAATTGAAATTTTACAAGAAGGACTCTGTCCTATGAAGGTGGTGTCAAATAACAACGCAGACATGCCTCGGTATTACGTAACTGAGGTCATGGTTGAAAGATGTTAGGGTGTTTCATTCCTGGTTTTAGATTTCTTTTCATTTCCACAGACTAGAAACTTGCACCAAAGCTCTTTGGTATTCCTTTCAAAATCAAGTAATTGAAATTATTTTCTCATTTATAGGAGGAACTCTATAATCATAGAAGACAAATCTTCTCAATCTAAGCCACAGTGAGCATCAAGGGACAATAGATATCACTGGCAATTTTATAATAACGCGTTTTGAATAATTACAAGTATATTAAGATTTATTTAACGGTTTTGTCATTGCAAAACAGGAGGGTTTTTTCCAGGATTTCGCAAAGATTGTGTTATTGTATCTTATTTTGCATTTTACACTGTTATCTTTCAACCAGAAAGTGACAGGTTCTGCTCAAATGCACACTCTGACAGATCCACAATAGCTTTTTTTTTTTTAAACATGAAAAGAGCTTTTTGATGCAAGTTTCCATAAGGGAACTATTTAATTGAACAAGGCAGATCTGATTAGGTCAGATCACCCTTCCCACTACCCATAGTTACTGGAGTAAATGCCTGGAATTGCTTTTGGTTCCATTTGGAAGGTGGCTGATCTGTGGAGTGTCAATGGAAGGTGGAATCTCCCAGTGGATAATTTGCACCATTCAGTCATTTACGCACCATTTGACTGAATGGTGAGTGCCCTTGGCTGAGCAAAGCTTTTCACAAGGTCCCTGACTTAGACTATGTATTGGATTAATGTTTATCCAAATTAACAGTCAAAAACACAAATGTATTTTAGGTAAACCAGCACCTCTATTTTCCAAGAAATTGAAAGAGTTTCAGCATCACCAAATGCTAAAAGCAGAAGCATCAAGTCAAGTCAAACTTGTTTTCTTATGCACAAGTACGGTGAGGTACAGGTATAATGAAAATCATGCTTGCAGCAGGATCATAGGTACAGAGACTCAAACACACAAAAATATAAATCATAATAAATCTTCTTCTTTCCTGTCCATCATTCAAATATTAAATCACTGTCATCGTCCGTCCTGAAAAGGGCACAAGCTTCCGTGGACAATCAGTGGGAGCCTCACTTGTACAGTAGACGATGGTGGTAGCAGAATTAGCTCAGGACACTTCCAGTTTCCAGCCGCGTGACGTGGACGCTTCTGCTATGGGGCCTTACATAAATTACACACGGTAAAAAGAAAAAGTTGGCAGCAAACAAAAATGCAAGGCATCAGTGCCAAACACAACTAGAAAAAAAAGAAGTGGTGGCACAAGCCCTGGTCCACAATGTTCTGTTGTCGAGGTTGGATTGTTCAGGTCAGTTCAATAATTTGATAGTTATAGGAAGGTTGCTATTTCTGAACAGGCTATTGTACGACTTCAGTCTTCTGTACCTCCTGCCTCATGACAGCAGTGAAAAGAGGGCATGGCACAGATGGTGGTGCCATCTTTAAGAGGCAGCAACTCATGTAGATGCTTTTGATGGAGGGAGGGCTGTAGACCAATCTGAATCCACCACTCTCTGCTGCATCTTGAGTTCCTGTGCATTGGAATCATCATACCAAGTCATGAGGCAACAAATCAGTACACTTTCTGTAATATGTCTGTAAAAGTTTGTTGGAATATTCTGTGAAGCACCAAATCTCTATAAATTTCTAAAAAAGTAGAGGTGCTGATACACCTTCTTCATGATTACACCCATGAGCTGTGTCCGGGACAGATCATCCAAGGTATTAACACCCAGTAATTTGAATCTGCTCACTGTCTCCACCACCGACTCACCAATGAAAACTGGTGTGTGGTCTCCGCGAGATGATTGCCATGGAAACCCTAGTGAATTTTCTCCATTTATTTGGAATATGAGGGCGGTATGAGTTCCCTCCTCACTCCAATGAAACATCTTGGTTGAGAAGTGACATAGAACATAAAACATAGGTGCAGATTTAGTCTATTCCGCCATTCAATCACGGCTGATCTATATTTCCCTCCTAACTCCATTGCCTTCCCTTCTCGCCATAACCTTTGATGCCCTTTCTAATCAAGAAACAAGAAATATAGAACTACAGCACAGGAACAGGCTCTTCAGCACACAATGTCTGTTCCAAACATGATGCCAAGTTAGTCTCCTCTGACTGCATGTGATCCACATCCCTCCATTCCCTGCATATCCATGTGCCTATCTTAAAGCTTCTTAAATACCACTATTACATCTGCTTCCATTGCCAATCCAGCAATGCATTCCAGGCACCCACCACTCCATGTAAAAAAAAATTTGGCCTGCACATCTTCTTCAAACGTTCCCCTTCTGACTTTCTGGAAACAGCCCTTCAGTCAACTTGCCCACACTGGCCAACATGTCCAGTGTCCAGTGCTAGTCTTTGATATGTCTTTAACAAAAAGCTTCTGAATGTCTACCATACCTATGATTCTCCTAATTTTATCTAATTCTATCAGGTCTCTCCTGAAGCTCTGACACTCCAAAGAAAACAATCCCAGTTTGTCCAATCTATTCTTTATAGCTAATACATTTTAATTCAGATAGCATTCTGGAGAACCTCTTCTGCACCCTCTCGAAAGCCTCCACATTATCCCAATAAAGGGGTGAAAAGAACTAGACACAGTACTCCAAATATAGCCTAACCAAAGTATTATAAAGCTGCAAATGACTTCCTGGTTCTAATACTCAATGCCTCAACCAATGAAAACAAGCACACCATACACCTTCTTTACTATAGATGGACACAAAAAGGTGGACTAACCCAGGCAGCATCTCTGTCGAGAAGGAATGGGTGATGTTTCGGGTCGAGTCCTTCTTTACCATTATATGGTAATCCCCTATGAAATGAAGGAAGTGATGTCATTGGCATGTGCAAGATCTGGTAGCATGGTCTTTCCATGCACCAATGAATGCAAAATCAACTGTATTTCATCACAAAGTTAATTTATACTCCTTGATGCATTTTGTGTCTAGAAATCTATGTTGTTAAATACATTTAGCAATTTGTGGTAGAGAATTCCAAACACTCATCCTGTAAATGAAGACATTTTGTCTCATCAAACATCTTACCCCATGAAGGAAAGGCAGCATCTCTGGAGAGAAGGAATGGGTGATGTTTCGGGTCAATACCCTTCTTCAGACACTCTGACACTCCAAAGAAAACAATCCCAGTTTGTCCAACCTATCCTTATAGCTAATACATTCTTCAGAAGGGTCTCGACCCGAAACGTTACCCATTCCTTCTCTCCAGAGATGCTGCTTGTCCCGCTGAGTTACTCCAGCATTTTGTGTCTATCTTCGGTTTAAACCAGCATCTGCAGTTCCTTCTTACACATCTTACCCCATGTCCTGAGGCTGTGACCTTTTAGGCTAGATATCCCAGGGAGCAGAAACATCTTCTTTCCATCCATTCTGAGGAGCCTTGTCAAACTTTGTCTGTTTCAATGAGATCTCAGCCTATCCCCTTTAAATCTTTCCCCTCTAAAGTTAAACCTATGCCCTCTACTTTAAGATTTCCTTACCCTGGGGAAAAAGACTGTGGCCATGTACTTTATCTAATCCCCTCATGATTTTATAAATCTCTATAAGATCCCTTTGTCCCCGCCCCACCCTCCCCCCCAACCCCCCGCCCCAGCCCTCAGCATTTGCTCCAGAACAGTTGATGCTTATCATTTTTTTTTCTTACAACTCAACCCTTCCAGTCCTGGCAGCATTCTCTTGAATCTTTCCTGTAGCCTTTCGAGTTTAATCTCATCCTTCCAGATGTGTATGGAAAGTTCTAAATTTCTAGAACTACACACAATATTCTAATTCTCACCAACATCTTTCACAGCTGTAACATTACAACTCAATTCTTTTATTCAATGCAAGTGTGCCAGATACTTTCTTCACCACTCTGTCAACATATGGTGTCAATTTCAAGGAACTAAGTATTTCTACCCCTAGGTCTGATTGACTGATCCACAGCACTCCCTAGGGCCCTGCATTTTGCTATATATGTCCTGCCCTTGTTTTACTTCCCATAATGCATCACTACACTTGCCTGAATAATAGAAGACAAAGGAAAACCTGGGAACTATAGACCAATGAGCCAGACATCTGTGGCAGGCAAGTTACTGGAGAGGATTCCGAGGGATAAGATATATATTCGTTTGGATAGAAAGGGACTAATCAGAGATAGTCAGCATGGTTTTGTACGTGGGATACCATGTCTGATTGAGTTTTTTGACTTCTGGACTTCAGCAAGGCATTTAATAAGGTTCCACATGGTAGGTTGCTCTGGAAGGTTAGATCACATGGGATACACAGAGAGCTAATCAATTGGATAGAGAATTGGCTTCATGGAAGGAAGCAGAGGGGAATGGTGGAAGGTTGTTTTTCAGACTGGAGGCCTGTAACTAGTGGGATGCCTCAGGGAATGGTGTTGGACCCTGTCCTCGACATTGTACAAGACTGGACATTGCACATTTGGAGGATTGTATTCAGTTTTGGTCGTCCTGCTACAGGAAAGACATTGGTAAGCTGGAAAGAGTGCAGAGAAAATTTACAAGAATGTTGCCACAACTTGTGTTATAGGGAAAGGTTATGCAGGCTGGGACTTTATTCCTTGGAGCACAGAAGACTGAGGGGTGATCTTATAGAGGTGTATAAGATGAAGGGAATAGATTGGGTGAATGCACTGTGTCTTTTATCAAGAATAAGGGAATCAAGAAGCAGAAGACATAGGTTTAAAGTCACAATTCACAATTGCCCCAGTTTTTATCAGCATATGGATTTATCAGCTGTCAGTGCCAATAATTCATTTCATTTTTCCTTTTCTTTAGTTTTTTGGGAAGATATTCCTGATCTCTTCTGCGAAGACTGAATGAATCCAATTGCTCAATTATTCTGCCATTTCTTTGTTCCCCCTTTTAATTCTCCTATTTCTGACTGCAAATCTCCAATTTCTGACTATTCACCAACCTTTTTCATTTTTTCTACCCACTGAAGCTTTTGCCGTCCATTTTTATGTTCCTTGCAAATTTACTTTGTCTTGCAAGTTTACTTTTGTACTTTTGCTCTGTTAATCAATTTCTCGCTCCATTTTTGCTAAACTTTAAACTTCTCCCAAGCTACCACTAGGGGGCGCCGCACGATGGCTGCCTCGCCTACAGTCTGTCTGTCCTTTTCAAACTCTTTTTGTTTTTTTTGTTAAGTTTTAAAAGTTTGTGTAAATGTTCTCTGGTTTGTTTTATGTGGGGGGTGGGGGAGGAGGGGGAAACTTTTTTCACTCTCTTACCTTACCGGAGATGCGATTGTTTTCCGGATCGTATCACCGGTCGCTCTGCAGCCTAACATCGTGGAGCTGGAGGCCTTGCCTGGGTCTGTCTTTGAGTCCCCGTGGACTTAACATCTGAGCGTGCGATTCCTTGCCTCGATTGACGCTCCAACCGCGGCCTGTGGACTTTAACATCAAGGAGCTCGCAGTCTCGGGTTGAGACCGATCGGGATCTGCAAGCCGCACGACGTTCGACAAGGCCTGACCCGGGGTAGATCGCCTGGCATAGGGGAGCTGAGATTCCCCCCCCCCCCCCCCCACCCGATGCAGGAGCTTGATCGCCCCGACGATGAAGGCCCGCCGCCGGCTACGGGAGTCAAGATCATCTCATCAAATGAAGGTTAGAGGCCCCCGACCGCTGGAGGATAATGAAGGGAGAGATTGAACTTTTTTTCGCCTTCCATTACAGTGAGGAATGTGGAGGAGTCATTGTGGTGGATGTTAATGTTAAAATGTATTTTGTGTGTGCTGTTGCTTTTTATTGTTATGACTGTATGGCAAATGAAATTCCTCGTATGTTGCAAAACATACTTGGCAAATAAAGTATGATTATGATTGTGATTGTGATTGATGGTGAGGGTCAGGTTTGTTACTTTTCTTTTATATAACTACTCTTTGAACCTATTGCCATCCGTAGCTACTTCTATTAGCCAGAGTTAGATCCTCCTCCTTTGAAATTCACCCGTAAAAATGCAACAGAATCTCTGTGAAGCAGCTACTCCACAATTGGATTCCACAGGGAGTGCAGACATGAGGTGGAACCAGGAAATCACCAATAGTGCTCATCCAGTAGGTCTGGAGCTAATGTTAATGCACAGTTCCTGAAATTCATCTCCACTTTCATTGAAAAAATGCTGTCAGTTCTGTGTGGAACCACCAGCCCTAACTACACCACTAATTAACCTTCACCTCTCTTACACAAGGATATTAAAACCAATTATCAGCCATTACTAGTGGTTAGGGCCAATTAACTAATTTTTGACCATGAATCAAATCTGAAATGTTGCTTCTCCAAAAGACCTGGATGCTCAATTAAATTATAGGTGAGATCAGACTTTGCAGTGAAAATAGATCTTTTGTTTTCTTTTCCTTCGAGGACCACCCAGTCCTTAATATATGCAGCTGGCATTACTGTGGTTGGTTATTCTTGCAGTTGTGAGAAACCAAACCTTTCCACAATGAGGTCTTATTTATTTTGCTTAAAGTACTAAGAGAGACAAGTCAATTATTCCTGAATTATCCTGTGTTTCTCTCTTCTCTGACTGCCTTGCTAAAAGCAAACAGAAAATGTTATATGTGTCTTTAATGTGATGACCAGGAAGGACTTGAATGACATTACCTATCCAACTTTTTGCATATTTACAAATAGCTGAAGTACAAATATTTCTGAACTAATTCTGCTTGTCCTTATTTCCACTGGCTGTTCCCAATACTGAACGGTATACAAAAATGAGGATGATTATTGAATTTAATTTTAGTGTATTACATGTTAAATCAGAAATGCATTGCCTGCCCTGAGAAGAATATAATTTTGAAAAACTAATGGAATTTTAATAAATTATACCTGGAACTGAATACAAGACTTGGCAAGTGTTCATATCAAACTGTCTAAGTACTTACAATTAAAGCTTCAGCTAACATTTACTCATTCTGATGGAAACACCATAAACGATGTTTTAATATAAAAGTATGCATGATGCATAAACCGACATAATTATCTGATAGTTTCGGTGAATCATCTTAACAGCACCTGTGTCACAAAATGTTTAATATTCAAAATTGATTAATTCATTTATGGCAGACTTGCTGAGGTGACAGGTTAACTATTTGAATTTGATTCCATTAGATGTACGTCGATTTTGTTCAGGTAAGACCAGAAAGCTCTTGGCTTTAACAAAGACAGTCAGTCCTTCATCGCATGCAAACATGTACATTTGAGTCAGCACAGTGGAGTTGGCTTTGTCGCCTCCCTCTGGTCAATTGAGTCCTGGAGCATCAGCATAATTTACTGCTGTCAGCAGAAAGATATTTTCCCTTTTGAGCCATTTGACTCTCAGGGAGTGATGCACTTTGCACATTTGAAGCGTTGTATTAGGCCTGGGACAAATTTCCATTCCCTTATTTTTAATGAATCGTACAGACAAGTTAGGCAGTCCGACTCGATATTGTAAAGTTGAAGTCTCATCATTAACACTTGCCCACCTGAATATTAAGCTGCTTTCTTAAGGTAATGTATCTTCCTCAAACGTTGCAAACACCAACTTTTAAAAATTTAGTCCTGCAAAAAAACCTCACTGAACCCTCTTTCAGTGAGTCACTCAACCTGCTCATTACTTAAGGTTCATTTTACTTGCAGGACTTAAAATAATCCCATTTTATATATCTATAAAACTAAAAGAGAAGTTTGGAAAGAGTGACTCCTTATCACATCTCAGTGTTCACTGACAGGGTAACTGCAGCAGCAAAAATAGTTTTTAAAACACAGAAAATATGTAAACTCACAGTGGCATAATTGGTAGAACTGTTGCCTCACAGCGCCAGAAACCCAAGTTCGATCCTGACCTCAGTGTGGAATTTGCACGTTCTCCCTGTGACCTTGTGGGTTTCCTCTGGGTCCTCCAGTTTCCTCCCATTTCCCACAGAAGTGTGAGTTTGTAGGTTCTCTGTAAATTGCCCCTAATGTGTAGGGAGCGGATGCAAAAGTGGGTAATGTAGAACTAGGTGATCAATGGTCAGCATGAACTCAGTGCGCCAAATCTCTAACTAACCAACCTCCATGCCATATCTCTAACTAACTCACCTCACAGCAGACCAGGCAATATGAAAGGGACTGAGGCAGAGTATGAGAGACTGGTGAGAGACCTTCCATCAGATATCAGAAAAATGTTGAATTTCATAACCATTCCAGGTATTCGTCTTGTTAAATGGCCCGGTGCTATTGTGACAATGCTAATGGAGCTGGATGGGTGTGGGGGAGATGAAGAATGCAAGCTGGGTTGTAACACCTCACTCCCCCCTTTCATCTCAGTGTAATGGAAGGTGTTAGATGGTTATGCACGTGCTCGCCTGTCACCATAGGATTTAGGCTTACCTCTACAAACGCCAACAAACTCTTGTTTATTATGTACGTGGTTCCCT